>NW_028296462.1:0-153675 GCF_964197995.2 Scardinius erythrophthalmus | reverse complement strand
TATCCACACAATATGCATATCATTTGATAGATCTCCTCATCCTGAACAACTTTGCCTCAAGAACCATTGCTGTCAATCAAACTGTTCATTAATTATTCATTAATATGTTAAAAACCTACTTTTGCGAACTAGTCCTAGGTTTTTTGCCCGATCGGAACCAGACCAGTGTAGGACAATTCTCTGGACTCTCTAGATCAATAATTATCAAAAAAAAGTTGAACTTTTGCATTTGGATGGCTGTAATAGGGTCATTTATAAAACGAGCGTGTCAAAATACATTAAAAAGCCTATAAATCCTAAATAAAAACTCAGAACTTCACAAAAATTGGTCAGCATATGTGACATAACATCATTAACAAGCATGAAAAATTCTATGGAGATCGGACGATAGTTGGCGCTATAACTGTTAAAACGCTTTAAAACCATATATTTCCTATGGTAAATTGCCTGTATTTGCTGTAAATGATGTCTTCTATCTTTTATCATATAATGTTCATATCATAATGTTCAAAACCAGTGCAGCACAATTCTCTGAACTCTCTAGATCAATAATTATCAGAAAAAAAGTTTAACTTCTTCAAAAGGTGATTTTATATGAATATAATGACATATTAAGCCAATAAGTGGTATTTTACTGCCCCCTGCTGTCATTTCATCATACTACTCCCTAATATTGTTATAAAATTCATATTTAGACTTTTTAAAATCATTATTTTAACATTTACAATCACATTTTGTCAAAACTCATCTATTGAGTATTACTATTGACAATTGTGTTACACTGAGATATGGAAATGGACGAAAGTAAATGAATGAAATGAAACGAAAGTATAACGGCATTTAAGCCACGCCCCCGAATACAAATCCATTCATAACTCGAAAACGGAAAGTCGTTGCGCGCTCAAATTTTGATGGTGAGGACCTCTCCGGGCTCTTGATCGAAACGTGTCGTCGCGGGCCTCGGGAGCGCGCCCCCCGCGCATCGCGAATCCGCGGGACCCCCGATTTTGAACGGCCATTACTCCCGACCCAGACCACCCCGAACATTGTGTGAGAGCTCGTTGGAAAGGGCGCGTCCTTGGCTAGCTTCGATTCAAATGTGGTGTTATTTGCCCTGGGCATTCCAGAGATAATAGCCCGAACAGATATGCCTTATAACAGTCATAACTCCCAGCCCCAATCGCCCAAAAACACATTGATGGTCTCATTCAACAGGGCTCCTCAAGCACTATCTATGCTCTGAGTTTCAGAATTTTTCGCCTTTTGGTTCCTGAGATATAAGTAAAAAAACAAATTCCCATTCATTCAAACACTTCAACTGTAAAATGTAAGCTATAATACCACTGTTGTCCACTAGAGGGAGCAGCAGGATTACGCATGATCTTTTAATTCGCTTCAGTATTGGAAATAAACAAATGCTTTAAGAAGCAATCTTTTTTATTATGATGTTTTTTTTATTATTATGATATTTGTATATATTTTATTTTTTTTATTATGATTATGAACAGTTTGATTGACATTAGTGATTCTTGAGGCAAAGTTGTTCAAGATGAGGAGATGAAGATATTTTCACAATATCACATCCTAAAAACATTGAAAACATATTTGTCTTTGTGTGTGTGTGTGTGTGTGTGTGTGTGTGTGTGTGGGTTTGTGTGTGTGTCTGTGTGTGTGTGTAAGCATGCTTAATGGAAAGAACATGAAGAAACTGCTTTGTTTTACTGGTGGATAAAAAAGTCTTTCAAATGAAAGTGAGTCAATTAGTGGTCTTCTACTGCCCTCTGCAGGACATTCTACTTAAAATATTTTCATCTGTGCTTTTGCATTAGTTTTTGGACTATATCAAATTACTTGCATGAAAATCACCTATTATAACACAGTCATGTTTTGTCAAAGTTTATCACTTCATTTTTACTGAGCTCTCAGTTTGAACAATTCTGCCTCTCAGTGATTAATTTGAAATCTGAAAATGGTGTTATACAGAGGAGATTTGCAATTATCATTTTGTTACCTATCTTTTATTTTAAATATCTCCATCTACAACAAAATGTGTGTGCATGTGTGTGTTCAAGCATGGTTAGTGTATTAAGTATTATTGTTTAAGTATTATTGTTTTCATTTACATTTTAACCACCAGAAGAAGAACACTCATTGGTTCATTCTGCTCACTAAAATATTATTTTTAATTTTTTTTTCCATTTGAAATATTGTTTAAACTTAATAAAATCATTAAAATAACATTTCAAATCATATTTTGTCTGTTTATAAATCCCACAGACTCACACTGGCTGCAATACTAATGTTTTTGTAAAACACAGACCTGATAGTCTAATCTGTGTGTATTGTGCATATATTATTGATATTATTACTATTGCAAATCATGTTATTGTAACTCATATCTTAATAGAATATTATTTGTAATTTTAATTCTTTATTTCTTAAGTGTTTTTTTTTATGATTACTACAGATATTATCACCAAAGATATCAACTACACCTTCACTTTTAGTATTGACACGCTGCACACACAGCACAATCACACACTCACTAATGCATTCAAATAAATGTAATCTTACTGTGCTACTTTATTTGTACATGATTAGAATGAACAGAAATCTAAGAATATTTTTCTTCTTTTGTTAAAGCCATTTCAGACTCCAAGTAAGCATTATATTACTAATCATCTATTTTAAAGGTGCCATACAATTGAAAACTGTATTTATCTTGGCATAGTTGAATGATAAGAGTTCTGGACATGGAACTGACATACCGTGAGCCTCAAACACCATTGTTTCCTCCTTCTTGTGTAAATCTCCTGTTTGCAAAAGACCGCTGAAAAATGACTGAATCCCACCATAACACCGACTGTGACGTTGGAGTCAGGATCATTAATATTTATACCCCCCAAATTTGCATTTTCCAGTCCATGTTCTAGGCCAGGCAGTGTTAATGTGGACCTGCACAGCCGAATCATCAGAAGATCTGCAGGTATTGTGAAGAAGCAAGCAAGGACAATAGTGAAAATGGCAGATCATGGATATAAATGTTATGTCTGAGGCTGTGCTGTGGATTTGAGAACTTTTCATTCCCTTCCCACAAAACTGTCAACAGGCATGGTTGATGTTTACAACAGGATACCTCACCATTTTAATTCAAAGCTGTTAGTTTGCTCTTAACGGAGGCCGATCAGAACGAAACTCGATGGGCATGTTCGACTCGTGGCCCTAGAGGTCTGTAAGAATTTTGAAAAATCAGCCACTAGTTGACGCTAACAGGTTTTACGGCTATGTAATCACGTGATGCATATCATTTGATAGATCTCCTCATACTGAACAACTTTGCCTCAAGAACTACTGCTGTCAATCAATTTGTTCATTAAATACTTGCTATTATGTTAAAAACCTACTTTTGCGAACTAGTCCTAGGTTTTTCGCCCGATCGGAAATATACCAGTGCAGTACAATTCTCTGGAAGCTCTAGATTATTAATTATATAAAAAACTTTAACTTTACCCATTGGGTAGCCATAACAGGATCATTTAGAAAATGGGTATGGCAAAAAACACTCAAAAGCCTGTAAATCCTAAACAAAAACTCAGACAACTCACTAAACTGCCTTATGTGCTTAAAGACCCTAAATGCTTGAACCCCGCTAAATGCTGCTTGCAGCTTTAATTATTATTATTATTATTATTATTCCGCCGTAAAACGCATCGTGCAGCCCAAACCGTAAGGGCTAGAGCTTTGAAACTTTGCCAGATGGTAGTACAAAAATCGAGGAGAGGTTATCAAATTATGACCTCGATTGGCCCATAGGTGGCGCTATAACAACCAAAAGCGCGAAAGTGGTCATAACTCCTGGACCGTATGTCGTATACACAAGTGTCTTATATCATTGGAAAGCTGGTCGTCTGACGAACAAAACGTATATCTCCGATTTCATTTCCGTCATGATAGATTTTCCGCCATTTTGAATTTTGTCGAAAACCTACTTTTGCGAACTAGTCCCTGGTTTTTTGCTCGATCGGAACCAAACCAGTGCAGAATTGTTCTCTGGAGACTGAAGATCAATAATTATCGAAAAAAAGTTGAAATTTCGATTCAGGGTCGCTAGGGGGCGCAAAATTAACGTTGTGGGCGGAGCCTATTTTACTAAAATGGCTATAACTCCAGAAGTAAATGAGGTATTTTCACCAAACTTGGTACACATATGTAAGAGGTCAATCTGAGGACACGGTAAAAAAATCGCGGCGATTGGCCACATGGTGGCGCTATAACATGAAAAAAACTTAAAACAGGCTATAACCACCTGACCGTTAGTCCGATTGACTTGAAAATTGGTATGCAGTGTCTTGGTCCAAGGTGCCATGTATGTCTATGAGGACATTGGTGTATCTCAAAAAACATGGCCGCCATTGGCCAATGAAGTTGAGCACCTATTAGACAAGGTTAACGGAGGCCGATTGGAACGAAACTCGGTGGGCATGTTCGACTCATGGCCCTAGAGGTCTGTAAGAATTTTGAAAGAAATCGGCCACTAGTTGGCGCTAACGAGTTTTATGGCTCTGTAATCACGTGGTGTTAGATATATTGTCACAAAATGCATATCATTTGATAGATCTGCTCATGCTGAACAACTTTGCCTCTAGAACCATTGCTGTCAATCAAACCGTTCATTAAATATTCATGAATATGTTAAAAACCTACTTTTGCGAACTAGTCCCTGGTTTTTTGCCCGATCGGAACCAGACCAGTCTAGGACAATTCTATGGACTCTCTAGATCAATAATTATCAAAAAAAAGTTGAACTTTTGTATTTGTATGGCTGTAATAGGGTCATTTATAAAATGGGTGTGGAAAAATACACTCAAAAGCCTATAAATCCTAAATGAAAACTCAGAACTTCACAAAAATTGGTGAGCATATGTGTCATAACATCACAAACAAGCTTGCAAAATTTTATGGAGATTGGACAATAGTTGGCGCTATAACTGTTAAAAAGCTTTAAAACCATATATTTCCTATGGTAAACTGCCTGTATTGGCTGTAAATGGTCTTTTCCATGTCTGATCATATAATTTTCATATCATAATGTTCAAAACTAGTGCAATACAGTTCTCTGGACTCACTAGATCAATAATTGTCAGAAAAAGTTGAACTACTTCATTTGGATAGCTATAATAGGTTCACTTCAAAATCTGGCCTTTACCAAGTGTCCCCGAAAGCCTATATCTCTTTAATCAATGCTCAGACCTTCTTAAAAACAAGTCAGAACGTGTGAAATATCACCCTGAACAAGCATGAAAATTTTCAGACAGATCGGACAAAATTTGCCTCTATAACAGTTAAAAAGGTGAAAATGATATGATTTAATGGCATGTTAAGCCAATAAGTGGTATTTTACTGCCCCCTGCTGTTTAAAATAGTCATTTTCTCATATTGGTATTGGTATCAGCCATGGTAAATCATGATAAATGATGGTGTGTGTGTGTGTGTGTGTGTGTGTGTGTGTGTGTGTGTGTGTGTGTGTGTGTGTGTGTGGTACAAATATAACAAAGGTTTTATTTTCCAACATGAAAACAAACATAACAGAGTGCTAGTGCACAAACAATAACCGACAATGATAATGGATGAGAGGGGAACTTAAATACACAGATCAAGACAAGGACAACAGGTGACGGTTATGATGATGAGGAGCAGGTGATGATGAGGAGGGTGATGAGGAGCAGGTGCAGGTGATGACGACAGATGGTGAATGTGATGAAGACAGAAGGTGAATGTGATGAAGGTGAATGTGACACCAATATCACTGAAACATTTGTGTGTGTGTGTGTGTGTGTGTGTGTGTGTGTGTGTGTGTGTAGCATTATTGTGTGTAGCATATGTAGCAAGTATGCATTATTGAGTTAACATGGAAACACTGGTTTGCTTTAGTGCAGAAAACTGGTCAAAATCATGAGGTTTAAAGTGAAAGTGAGCCAATAAGTGGTCTTCTACTGCCCTCTGCTGGCCATTCTACTTAATTAAATTTTTCCACATGTGCTTGCATTTATACTTGAATACACACTAAAAATCACTTATATAGCAATAACTATTATAACATAATCATATTTTGTCAGTGTTAATCACTTTATTTGCACTGACACTTCAAATAATTGCTAGTAATGTGGTAAATCATGGTTAACTATGCTGTGTGTGTGTGTGTGTGTGTGTGTGTGTGTGTGTGTGTGTGTGTGTGTGTGTGTGTGTGTGTGTGTGTGTGTGTGTGTGTGTGTGTGTGTGTGTGTGTGTGTGTAAGCATGCATTGAGTTAACATGGATAAACTGGTTTGCTTTAGTGCAGAAAACTGGTTTAAAGTGAAAGTGAGCCAATAAGTGGTCTTCTACTGCCCTCTGCTGGCCATTCTACTTAATAATGAAATATTTTACATGTGCTTTTGCATTCATACTTGGACACACACTAAAAATCACGTATATAACTAACTATTATAACACAATAATATTTTGTCAGTGTTCATCACCTCATTTGCACTGACACTTCACATATTTGCTAGTAATGTGGTTAATCATGCTAGAAACATTGTAAATCATAGTAAATAATACTGAAATGAGGTGTATCAAGGTAAATCATGCTAGAATCCTAATAAATCATTCTGGAACATGGTATATGATAGTAAATCATGCTAGAATCCTATTAAATAATTCTAGAATGTGGCAAATCGTTGTGGGAGGAGCCTATTTTACTCAAATGGCTATAACTCAAGAAGTAAATGAGATATCTTCACCAAACTCAGTACACATGTGTATGGGTTCAATTTGAGGTCACAGTAAACAATTCTATGGAGATCGGAGCATAGGTGGCGCTATAACTGTTAAAAAGCTTTAAAACCATATATATCCCATGGCAAATTGCCTGTATTGGCTGTAAATGGTCTTTTCCATCTATTATGTCAGTGGTTACATGCTTGCTAAATAAATCTTAATAACTTTTGATGCTTTTGTGCTTAAATGCCTTAAAGGCCTTAACTGCTTGAACCCCGATAAATGCTGCTTGCAGCTTTAATTATTATTATTATTATTCCGCCGTAAAACGCATCGTGCAGCCCAAACCGTAAGAGCTGGAACTTTGAAACTTTGACAGATGGTAGTACAAAAATCGAGGAAAGGTTCAGAGATTATGACCCCAATTGGCCCATAGGTGGCGCTATAACAACCAAAAGCGCGAAACTGCTCATAACTCCTAGACCGTATGTCGTAGACTCAAGTGTCTTATATCATTGGAAAGCTGGACGCCTGACGAACAAAACGTATATCTCCGATTTCATTTCCGCCATGATAGATTTTCCGCCATTTTGAATTTTGTCAAAAATCTACTTTTGCGAACTAGTCCCTGGTTTTTTGCCCGATTGGAACCAAACTAGTGCAGAAATGTTCTCTGGAGACTGAATATCAATAATTATCGAAAAAAAGTGGAAATTTCGATTCACGGTCGCTAAGGGGCGCCAAAACGTACGTTGTGGGAGGGGCCTATTTTACTAAAATGGCTATAACTCCCGATGTAAATGAGGTATCTTCACCAAACTTGGTACACATGTGTATGAGCTTACTCTGGGGTCACAGTAAAAAAATCGCGACGATTGGCCTCATGGTGGCGCTATAAAATGAAAAAAACATAAAACAGGCTATAACCACCTGACCGTTAGTCCGATTGACTTGAAAATTGGTATGCAGTGTCTTGGTCCAAGGTGCCATGTATGTCTATGAGGACATTGGCGTATCTCAAAAAACATGGCCGCCATTGGCCAACGAAGTTTGAGCACCTATTAGACAAGGTTAACGGAGGCCGATCGGAACGAAACTCAATGGGCATGTTCGGCTCATGGCCCTAAAGGTCTGTAAGAATTTTGAAAGAAATCGGCCACTAGTTGGCGCTAACGAGTTTTACGCCTCTGTAATCACGTGGTGTTACAAATATCCACACAATATGCATATCATTTGATAGATCTCCTCATCCTGAACAACTTTGCCTCAAGAACCATTGCTGTCAATCAAACTGTTCATTAATTATTCATTAATATGTTAAAAACCTACTTTTGCGAACTAGTCCTAGGTTTTTTGCCCGATCGGAACCAGACCAGTCTAGGACAATTCTCTGGCTCTCTAGATCAATAATTATCAAAAAAAAGTTGAACTTTTGCATTTGGATGGCTGTAATAGGGTAATTTATAAAATGGGCGTGTCAAAATACATTAAAAAGCCTATAAATCCTAAATAAAAACTCAGAACTTCACAAAAATTGGTCAGCATATGTGACATAACATCATTAACAAGCATGAAAAATTCTATGGAGATCGGACGATAGGTGGCGCTATAACTGTTAAAAAGCTTTAAAATCATATATTTCCTATGGTAAACTGCCTGTATTGGCTGTAAATGGTCTTTTCCATCTCTGATCATATAATTTTCATATCATAATGTTCAAAACTAGTGCAATACAATTCTCTGGACTCACTAGATCAATAATTGTCAGAAAAAGTTGAACTACTTCATTTGGATAGCTATAATAGGTTCACTTCAAAATCTGGCCTTTACCAAGTGTCCCCGTCTTTAATCAATGCTCAGACCTTCTTAAAAACAAGTCAGAACGTGTGAAATATCACCCTGAACAAGCATGAAAATTTTCAGACAGATCGGACAAAATTTGCCTCTATAACAGTTAAAAAGGTGAAAATGATATGAATTAATGGCATGTTAAGCCAATAAGTGGTATTTTACTGCCCCCTGCTGTTTAAAATAGTAATTTTCTCATATTGGTATTGGTATCAGCCATGGTAAATCATGATAAATGATGGTGTGTGTGTGTGTGTGTGTGTGTGTGTGTGTGTGTGTGTGTGTGTGTGTGTGTGTGTGTGTGTGTGTGTGTGTACAAATATAACAAAGGTTTTATTTTCCAACATGAAAACAAACATAACAGAGTGCTAGTGCACAAACAATAACCGACAATGATAATGGATGAGAGGGGAACTTAAATACACAGATCAAGACAAGGACAACAGGTGACGGTTATGATGATGAGGAGCAGGTGATGATGAGGAGGGTGATGAGGAGCAGGTGCAGGTGATGACGACAGATGGTGAATGTGATGAAGACAGAAGGTGAATGTGATGAAGGTGAATGTGACACCAATATCACTGAAACATTGTGTGTGTGTGTGTGTGTGTGTGTGTGTGTGTGTGTGTGTGTGTGTGTGTGTGTGTGTGTGTGTGTGTGTGTGTGTGTGTGTAGCATTATTGTGTGTAGCATATGTAGCAAGTATGCATTATTGAGTTAACATGGAAACACTGGTTTGCTTTAGTGCAGAAAACTGGTCAAAATCATGAGGTTTAAAGTGAAAGTGAGCCAATAAGTGGTATTCTACTGCCCTCTGCTGGCCATTCTACTTAATTAAATTTTTCCACATGTGCTTGCATTTATACTTGAATACACACTAAAAATCACTTATATAGCAATAACTATTATAACATAATCATATTTTGTCAGTGTTAATCACTTTATTTGCACTGACACTTCAAATAATTGCTAGTAATGTGGTAAATCATGGTAAATCATGGTTAACTATGCTGTGTGTGTGTGTGTGTGTGTGTGTGTGTGTGTGTGTGTGTGTGTGTGTGTGTGTGTGTGTGTGTGTGTGTGTGTGTGTGTGTGTAAGCATGCATTGAGTTAACATGGATAAACTGGTTTGCTTTAGTGCAGAAAACTGGTTTAAAGTGAAAGTGAGCCAATAAGTGGTCTTCTACTGCCCTCTGCTGGCCATTCTACTTATTAATGAAATATTTCAACATGTGCTTGCATTCATACTTGAATACACACTAAAAAAATCACTTATATAGCAATAACTATTATAACACAATCATATTTTGTCAGTGTTAACCACTTTATTTGCACTGACACTTCAAATAATTGCTAGTAATGTGATAAATCAGGCTAGAAACATGGTAAATCAAAGTAAATAATCCTAGATTGTCGTTTATCTCCTGGTAAATAATACTAGAACGTGGTATATCATGGTAAATCATGGTTAACTATGCTGTGTGTGTATGTGTGTGTGTGTGTGTGTGTGTGTGTGTGTGTGTGTGTGTGTGTGTGTGTGTGTGTGTGTGTGTGTGTGTGTGTGTGTGTGTGTGTGTGTGTGTGTGTGTAAGCATGCATTGAGTTAACATGGAAAAACTGGTTTGCTTTAGTGCAGAAAACTGGTTTAAAGTGAAAGTGAGCCAATAAGTGGTCTTCTACTGCCCTCTGCTGGCCATTCTACTTAATAATGAAATATTTTACATGTGCTTTTGCATTCATACTTGGACACACACTAAAAATCACGTATATAACTAACTATTATAACACAATAATATTTTGTCAGTATTCATCACCTCATTTGCACTGACACTTCACATATTTGCTAGTAATGTGGTTAATCATGCTAGAAACATTGTAAATCATAGTAAATAATACTGAAATGAGGTGTATCAAGGTAAATCATGCTAGAATCCTAATAAATCATTCTGGAACATGGTATATGATAGTAAATCATGCTAGAATCATATTAAATAATTCTAGAATGTGGCAAATCGTTGTGGGAGGAGCCTATTTTACTCAAATGGCTATAACTCAAGAAGTAAATGAGATATCTTCACCAAACTCAGTACACATGTGTATGGGTTCAATTTGAGGTCACAGTAAACAATTCTATGGAGATCGGAGCATAGGTGGCGCTATAACTGTTAAAAAGCTTTAAAACCATATATATCCCATGGCAAATTGCCTGTATTGGCTGTAAATGGTCTTTTCCATCTATTATGTCAGTGGTTACATGCTTGCTAAATAAATCTTAATAACTTTTGATGCTTTTGTGCTTAAATGCCTTAAAGGCCTTAACTGCTTGAACCCCGATAAATGCTGCTTGCAGCTTTAATTAGGGGTTCAAGCATGAAATGCTGAAACCCTATTGTAATTGTAAGGATTCGTAAAACGCATCGTGCAGGCCAAACCGTAAGGCCTAGAGACGTGAAACCTGGCCAGATGGTAGGCCTCAATTTGGGGACAACCTATCAGAGTATGACCCCGAATGGCCCATAGGTGGCGCTACAGCGACCAAAAGTACAAAATCGCCCATAACTCTTAGACCGTTTGTCCCAGGATCAAGTGTCTTATATCGTTGGAATCCTTGGCTCAAGGCGGACAAAATGGCTATCTCCGATTTTGATTTAGGCAGGGAAAAATTTCTGCTATATCGAATTTTGTCCGAAACCTACTTTTGCGAACTAGTCCTAGGTTTTTCGCCAGATCGGAACCAAACCAGTCTAGGACATTTCTCTGGACTCTCTAGATCAATAATTATAGAAAAAAAGTTGAACTTTTGCATTTGGGTGGCTGTAACAGGGTCATTTAGAAAAGGGGCGGGGCAAAATACACTAAAAATCCTATAAATCCCAAATGAAAACTCAGGACTTCACCAAAATTGATGAGCATATGTGTCAGAACATGGTGAGGAAGCATGCAGAGTTTCATGGAGATCGGACCATAGGTGGCGCTATAACTGGCAAAAAGCCTTCATTCTTATTAGGGGTTCAAGCATGAAATGCTGAAACCCTATTGTAATTGTAAGGATTCGTAAAACGCATCGTGCAGGCCAAACCGTAAGGCCTAGAGACGTGAAACCTGGCCAGATTGTAGGCCTCAATTTGGGGACAACCTATCAGAGTATGACCCCGAATGGCCCATAGGTGGCGCTACAGCGACCAAAAGTACAAAATCGCCCATAACTCTTAGACCGTTTGTCCCAGGATCAAGTGTCTTATATCGTTGGAATCCTTGGCTCAAGGCGGACAAAATGGCTATCTCCGATTTTGATTTAGGCAGGGAAAAATTTCTGCTATATCGAATTTTGTCCGAAACCTACTTTTGCGAAC
This sequence comes from Scardinius erythrophthalmus, assembly GCF_964197995.2. Lineage (NCBI taxonomy): Eukaryota > Metazoa > Chordata > Actinopteri > Cypriniformes > Leuciscidae > Scardinius > Scardinius erythrophthalmus. The sequence goes on along the minus strand of NW_028296462.1, from coordinate 141,716 downwards.
TAGTCCTAGGTTTTTCGCCAGATCGGAACCAAACCAGTCTAGGACATTTCTCTGGACTCTCTAGATCAATAATTATAGAAAAAAAGTTGAACTTTTGCATTTGGGTGGCTGTAACAGGGTCATTTAGAAAAGGGGCGGGGCAAAATACACAAAAAATCCTATAAATCCCAAATGAAAACTCAGGACTTCACCAAAATTGATGAGCATATGTGTCAGAACATGGTGAGGAAGCATGCAGAGTTTCATGGAGATCGGACCATAGGTGGCGCTATAACTGGCAAAAAGCCTTCATTCTTATTAGGGGTTCAAGCATGAAATGCTGAAACCCTATTGTAATTGTAAGGATTCGTAAAACGCATCGTGCAGGCCAAACCGTAAGGCCTAGAGAGGTGAAACCTGGCCAGATTGTAGGCCTCAATTTGGGGACAACCTATCAGAGTATGACCCCGAATGGCCCATAGGTGGCGCTACAGCGACCAAAAGTACAAAATCGCCCATAACTCTTAGACCGTTTGTCCCAGGATCAAGTGTCTTATATCGTTGGAATCCTTGGCTCAAGGCGGACAAAATGGCTATCTCCGATTTTGATTTAGGCAGGGAAAAATTTCTGCTATATCGAATTTTGTCCGAAACCTACTTTTGCGAACTAGTCCTAGGTTTTTCGCCAGATCGGAACCAAACCAGTCTAGGACATTTCTCTGGACTCTCTAGATCAATAATTATCGAAAAAAAGTTGAACTTTTGCATTTGGGTGGCTGTAACAGGGTCATTTAGAAAAGGGGCGTGGCAAAATACACTAAAAATCCTATAAATCCCAAATGAAAACTCAGGACTTCACCAAAATTGATGAGCATATGTGTCAGAACATGGTGAGGAAGCATGCAGAGTTTCATGGAGATCGGACCATAGGTGGCGCTATAACTGGCAAAAAGCCTTCATTCTTATTAGGGGTTCAAGCATGAAATGCTGAAACCCTATTGTAATTGTAAGGATTCGTAAAACGCATCGTGCAGGCCAAACCGTAAGGCCTAGAGACGTGAAACCTGGCCAGATGGTAGGCCTCAATTTGGGGACAACCTATCAGAGTATGACCCCGAATGGCCCATAGGTGGAGCTACAGCGACCAAAAGTACAAAATCGCCCATAACTCTTAGACCGTTTGTCCCAGGATCAAGTGTCTTATATCGTTGGAATCCTTGGCTCAAGGCGGACAAAATGGCTATCTCCGATTTTGATTTAGGCAGGGAAAAATTTCTGCTATATCGAATTTTGTCCGAAACCTACTTTTGCGAACTAGTCCTAGGTTTTTCGCCAGATCGGAACCAAACCAGTCTAGGACATTTCTCTGGACTCTCTAGATCAATAATTATCGAAAAAAAGTTGAACTTCTGCATTTGGGTGGCTGTAACAGGGTCATTTAGAAAAGGGGCGTGGCAAAATACACTAAAAATCCTATAAATCCCAAATGAAAACTCAGGACTTCACCAAAATTGATGAGCATATGTGTCAGAACATGGTGAGGAAGCATGCAGAGTTTCATGGAGATCGGACCATAGGTGGCGCTATAACTGGCAAAAAACCTTCATTCTTATTAGGGGTTCAAGCATGAAATGCTGAAACCCTATTGTAATTGTAAGGATTCGTAAAACGCATCGTGCAGGCCAAACCGTAAGGCCTAGAGACGTGAAACCTGGCCAGATGGTAGGCCTCAATTTGGGGACAACCTATCAGAGTATGACCCCGAATGGCCCATAGGTGGCGCTACAGCGACCAAAAGTACAAAATCGCCCATAACTCTTAGACCGTTTGTCCCAGGATCAAGTGTCTTATATCGTTGGAATCCTTGGCTCAAGGCGGACAAAATGGCTATCTCCGATTTTGATTTAGGCAGGGACAAATTTCTGCTATATCGAATTTTGTCCGAAACCTGCTTTTGCGAACTAGTCCTAGGTTTTTCGCCAGATCGGAACCAAACCAGTCTAGGACATTTCTCTGGACTCTCTAGATCAATAATTATCGAAAAAAAGTTGAACTTTTGCATTTGGGTGGCTGTAACAGGGTCATTTAGAAAAGGGGCGTGGCAAAATACACTAAAAATCCTATAAATCCCAAATGAAAACTCAGGACTTCACCAAAATTGATGAGCATATGTGTCAGAACATGGTGAGGAAGCATGCAGAGTTTCATGGAGATCGGACCATAGGTGGCGCTATAACTGGCAAAAAGCCTTCATTCTTATTAGGGGTTCAAGCATGAAATGCTGAAACCCTATTGTAATTGTAAGGATTCGTAAAACGCATCGTGCAGGCCAAACCGTAAGGCCTAGAGACGTGAAACCTGGCCAGATGGTAGGCCTCAATTTGGGGACAACCTATCAGAGTATGACCCCGAATGGCCCATAGGTGGAGCTACAGCGACCAAAAGTACAAAATCGCCCATAACTCTTAGACCGTTTGTCCCAGGATCAAGTGTCTTATATCGTTGGAATCCTTGGCTCAAGGCGGACAAAATGGCTATCTCCGATTTTGATTTAGGCAGGGAAAAATTTCTGCTATATCGAATTTTGTCCGAAACCTACTTTTGCGAACTAGTCCTAGGTTTTTGGCCCAATCGGAACCAGACCAGTCTAGCACAGTTCTCTGGAGTCTCTAGATCAATAATTATCGGAAAAAAGTTGAACTTTTGCATTGGCCTGGCTGTAACAGGGTCATTTAGGAAAGGGGTGGGACAAAAAAACACTCAAAAGCCTATACAACCTAAGGGAAAACCCCAAACTTCACAAAAATCGATGAGCAGATGTGTCAGAACATGGTGAAGAAGCATGCCAAGTTTCGTGAAGATCGGACAATAGGTGGCGCTATAACTGTCCAAAACGTCTCTTCTTATTAGGGGTTCAAGCATGAAATGCTGAAACCCTATTGTAATTGTGCTGATTTTTATTATTATTAGGGGTTCAAGCACGAAGTGCTGAAACCCTATTGTAATTGTGCTGATTTTTATTATTATTATTATTAGGGGTTCAAGCACGAAGTGCTGAAACCCTATTGTAATTGTGCTGATTTTTAGGGGTTCAAGCACGAAGTGCTGAAACCCTATTGTAATTGCCCTGATTTTTATTATTAGGGGTTCAAGCACGAAGTGCTGAAACCCTATTGTAATTGTACTGATTTTTATTATTATTATTATTATTATTCTCCCCTAAAACGCATCGTGCAGCCCAAACCGTAAGAGCTGGAACCTTGAAACTTGGCCAAATGGTAGTCCTCAATTTGGGGAGAACCTATCAAAGTATGACCCAGATTGGCCCATAGGTGGCGCTATAGCGACCAAAAGCGCGAAACTGCTCATAACTCCTAGACCGTATGTCGTAGACTCAAGTGTCCTATATCATTGGAAAGCTGGACGCCTGAAGGTCAAAACGTATATCTCCGATTTTATTTCAGGTATGCAAATTTTTCCGCCATTTTGAATTTTGTCAAAAACCTACTTTTGCGAACTAGTCCCTGGTTTTTCGCCCGATCGGAACCAAACCAGTGCAGAAATGTTCTTTGGAGTCTGAAGATCAATAATTATCGAAAAAAAGTCGAAATTTCGATTCCTGGTCGCTAGCGGGTGATAAATTAATGTTGTGGGAGGAGCCTATTTTACTAAAATGGCTATAACTCGAAAAGTAAATGAGATATCTTCACCAAACTTGGTACACATGTGTATGAGTTCAATTTGGGGTCATAGTAAAAAAATTTCGACGATTGATCACATGGTGGCGCTATAACATGAAAAAAACATGAAAAGGGCTATGACCACGTGACCGTTTGTCCGATTGACTTGAAAATTGGTATGCAGTGTCTTGGTCCAAGGTGCCATGTATGTCTATGAGGACATTGGCGTACCTCGAAAAACATGACAGCCATCGACCAATGAAATTTGAGCACCTATTAGACAAGGTTAACGGAGGCCGATCGGAACGATACTCGATGGGCATGTTCAACTCATGGCCCTAGAGGTCTGTAAGAATTTTGAAAGAAATCGGCCACTAGTTGGCGCTAACGAGTTTTATGGCTCTGTAATCACGTGGTGTTACACTTATTGTCACAAAATGCATATCATTTGATAGATCTGCTCATGCTGAACAACTTTGCCTCAAGAACCATTGCTGTCAATCAAACCGTTCATTAAATATTCGCAATTATGTTAAAAACCTACTTTTGCGAACTAGTCCTAGGTTTTTTGCCCGATCGGAACAAAACCAGTCTAGGGTAATTCTCTGGACTCTCTAGATCAATAATTATCAAAAAAAAGTTCAACTTTAGCATTTTTCGCATGGGTATATTGGGTCATAATGAAAATGGGCGTGGCAAAATGCATTTAAAAGCCTATAAATCCTAAACGAAAACTCAGAACTTCACAAAAATTGGTGAGCATATGTACCATAACAGTCTAAACAAGCATGTAAAATTTCATGAAGATCGTACGATAGGTGGCGCTATAACTGTTAAAAAGCTTTGAAAACCATATATTTCCTATGGTAAATTGCCTGTTTTGGCTGTAAATGGTCTTTTCCATCTATTATTTCAGTGGTTAAAAGCTTTACAAATAAAACTTAATGTCTTAAATGCTTATGTGCTTAAAGGCCTTAAATGCTTGAACCCCGATAAATGCTGCTTGCAGCTTTAATTATTATTATTCTTCCCTAAAACGCATCGTGCAGCCAAAACCGTAAGGCCTAGAGACGTGATACTTGGTCAAATGGTAGTAGTATTGCTCGCTACTCAGATACACGGACTTAGCCAAATCGGCCCATAGGTGGCGCTACAGCGACCAAAAGCGCGAAACTGCTCAGAACTCCTAGACCGTATGTCGTAGACTCAAGTGTCTTATATCATTGGAAAGCTGGATGCCTGACGAACAAAACGTATATCTCCGATTTCATTTCCGCCATGATAGATTTTCCGCCATTTTGAATTTTGCCAAAAACCTACTTTTGCGAACTAGTCCTAGGTTTTTCGCCCGATCTGAACCAAACCAGTACAGAAATGTTCTCTGGAGTCTGAATATCAATAATTATCGAAAAAAAGTTGAAATTTCGATTCACGCACGCTAAGGGGCGCCAAAACGTACGTTGTGGGAGGGGCCTATTTTACTAAAATGGCTATAACTCCAGAAGTAAATGAGGTATCTTCACCAAACTTGGTACACATGTGTAAGAGGTCAATCTGAGGTCACAGTAAAAAAACCGCGGCGATTGGCCACATGGTGGCGCTATAACATGACAAAAACATAAAACAGACTATAACCACCTGACCGTTAGTCGGATTGACTTGAAAATTGGTATGCAGTGTCTTGGTCCAAGGTGCCATGTATGTCTATGAGGACATTGGTGTATCTCAAAAAACATGGCCGCCATCGGCCAATGAAGTTTGAGCACCTATTAGACAAGGTTAACGGAGGCCGATCGGAACGAAACTCGATGGGCATGTTCGACTCATGGCCCTAGAGGTCTGTAAGAGTTTTGAAAGAAATCGGCCACAAGTTGGCGCTAACGAGTTTTATGGCTCTGTAATCACGTGGTGTTAGATATATTGTCACAAAATGCATATCATTTGATAGATCTGCTCATGCTGAACAACTTTGCCTCAAGAACCAATGCTCTCAATCAAACCGTTCATTAAATATTCGTAATTATGTTAAAAACCTACTTTTGCGAACTAGTCCTAGGTTTTTCGCCCGATCGGAACCAAACAAGTCTAGGACAATTCTATGGACTCTCTAGATAAATAATTATCAAAAAAAAGTTGAACTTTAGCATTTTTCGCATGGGTATATTGGGTCATAAAGAAAATGGGCGTGGCACAATGCACTCAAAAGCCTATAAATCCTAAACGAAAATTCAGAACTTCACAAAAATTGGTGAACATATGTGCCATAACATTCTGAACAAGCATGTAAAATTTCATGAAGATCGGACGATAGGTGGCGCTATAACTGTTAAAAAGCTTTGAAAACCATATATTTCCTATGGTAAATTGCCTGTTTTGGCTGTAAATGGTCTTTTCCATCTATTATTTCAGTGGTTAGAAGCTTTCCAAATAAAACTTAATGTCTTAAATGCTTATGTGCTTAAAGGCCTTAAATGCTTGAACCCCGATAAATGCTGCTTGCAGCTTTAATTATTATTATTATTATTATTATTATTCTGCCGTAAAACGCATCGTGCAGCCCAAACCGTAAGAGCTGGAACTTTGAAACTTTGACAGATGGTAGTACAAAAATCGAGGAAAGGTTCAGAGATTATGACCCCGATTGGCCCATAGGTGGCGCTATAACAACCAAAAGCGCGAAACTGCTCATAACTCCTAGACCGTATGGCGTAGACTCAAGTGTCTTATATCATTGGAAAGCTGGATGCCTGACGAACAAAACGTATATCTCCGATTTCATTTCCGCCATGATAGATTTTCCGCCATTTTGAATTTTGCCAAAAACCTACTTTTGCGAACTAGTCCTAGGTTTTTCGCCCGATCTGAACCAAACCAGTACAGAAATGTTCTCTGGAGTCTGAATATCAATAATTATCGAAAAAAAGTTGAAATTTCGATTCACGCACGCTAAGGGGCGCCAAAACGTACGTTGTGGGAGGGGCCTATTTTACTAAAATGGCTATAACTCCAGAAGTAAATGAGGTATCTTCACCAAACTTGGTACACATGTGTAAGAGGTCAATCTGAGGTCACAGTAAAAAAACCGCGGCGATTGGCCACATGGTGGCGCTATAACATGACAAAAACATAAAACAGACTATAACCACCTGACCGTTAGTCGGATTGACTTGAAAATTGGTATGCAGTGTCTTGGTCCAAGGTGCCATGTATGTCTATGAGGACATTGGTGTATCTCAAAAAACATGGCCGCCATCGGCCAATGAAGTTTGAGCACCTATTAGACAAGGTTAACGGAGGCCGATCGGAACGAAACTCGATGGGCATGTTCGACTCATGGCCCTAGAGGTCTGTAAGAGTTTTGAAAGAAATCGGCCACAAGTTGGCGCTAACGAGTTTTATGGCTCTGTAATCACGTGGTGTTAGATATATTGTCACAAAATGCATATCATTTGATAGATCTGCTCATGCTGAACAACTTTGCCTCAAGAACCAATGCTCTCAATCAAACCGTTCATTAAATATTCGTAATTATGTTAAAAACCTACTTTTGCGAACTAGTCCTAGGTTTTTCGCCCGATCGGAACCAAACAAGTCTAGGACAATTCTATGGACTCTCTAGATAAATAATTATCAAAAAAAAGTTGAACTTTAGCATTTTTCGCATGGGTATATTGGGTCATAAAGAAAATGGGCGTGGCACAATGCACTCAAAAGCCTATAAATCCTAAACGAAAATTCAGAACTTCACAAAAATTGGTGAACATATGTGCCATAACATTCTGAACAAGCATGTAAAATTTCATGAAGATCGGACGATAGGTGGCGCTATAACTGTTAAAAAGCTTTGAAAACCATATATTTCCTATGGTAAATTGCCTGTTTTGGCTGTAAATGGTCTTTTCCATCTATTATTTCAGTGGTTAGAAGCTTTCCAAATAAAACTTAATGTCTTAAATGCTTATGTGCTTAAAGGCCTTAAATGCTTGAACCCCGATAAATGCTGCTTGCAGCTTTAATTATTATTATTATTATTATTATTATTCTGCCGTAAAACGCATCGTGCAGCCCAAACCGTAAGAGCTGGAACTTTGAAACTTTGACAGATGGTAGTACAAAAATCGAGGAAAGGTTCAGAGATTATGACCCCGATTGGCCCATAGGTGGCGCTATAACAACCAAAAGCGCGAAACTGCTCATAACTCCTAGACCGTATGGCGTAGACTCAAGTGTCTTATATCATTGGAAAGCTGGATGCCTGACGAACAAAACGTATATCTCCGATTTTATTTCCGCCATGATAGATTTTCCGCCATTTTGAATTTTGTCAAAAATCTACTTTTGCGAACTAGTCCCTGGTTTTTTGCCCGATTGGAACCAAACTAGTGCAGAAATGTTCTCTGGAGACTGAATATCAATAATTATCGAAAAAAAGTGGAAATTTCGATTCACGGTCGCTAAGGGGCGCCAAAACGTACGTTGTGGGAGGGGCCTATTTTACTAAAATGGCTATAACTCCCGATGTAAATGAGGTATCTTCACCAAACTTGGTACACATGTGTATGAGCTTACTCTGGGGTCACAGTAAAAAAATCGCGACGATTGGCCTCATGGTGGCGCTATAAAATGAAAAAAACATAAAACAGGCTATAACCACCTGACCGTTAGTCCGATTGACTTGAAAATTGGTATGCAGTGTCTTGGTCCAAGGTGCCATGTATGTGTATGAGGACATTGGCGTATCTCAAAAAACATGGCCGCCATCGGCCAACGAAGTTTGAGCACCTATTAGACAAGGTTAACGGAGGCCGATCGGAACGAAACTCAATGGGCATGTTCGGCTCATGGCCCTAAAGGTCTGTAAGAATTTTGAAAGAAATCGGCCACTAGTTGGCGCTAACGAGTTTTACGGCTCTGTAATCACGTGGTGTTACAAATATCCACACAATATGCATATCATTTGATAGATCTCCTCATCCTGAACAACTTTGCCTCAAGAACCATTGCTGTCAATCAAACTGTTCATTAATTATTCATTAATATGTTAAAAACCTACTTTTGCGAACTAGTCCTAGGTTTTTTGCCCGATCGGAACCAGACCAGTGTAGGACAATTCTCTGGACTCTCTAGATCAATAATTATCAAAAAAAAGTTGAACTTTTGCATTTGGATGGCTGTAATAGGGTCATTTATAAAACGGGCGTGTCAAAATACATTAAAAAGCCTATAAATCCTAAATAAAAACTCAGAACTTCACAAAAATTGGTCAGCATATGTGACATAACATCATTAACAAGCATGAAAAATTCTATGGAGATCGGACGATAGTTGGCGCTATAACTGTTAAAACGCTTTAAAACCATATATTTCCTATGGTAAATTGCCTGTATTTGCTGTAAATGATGTCTTCTATCTTTTATCATATAATGTTCATATCATAATGTTCAAAACCAGTGCAGCACAATTCTCTGAACTCTCTAGATCAATAATTATCAGAAAAAAAGTTTAACTTCTTCAAAAGGTGATTTTATATGAATATAATGACATATTAAGCCAATAAGTGGTATTTTACTGCCCCCTGCTGTCATTTCATCATACTACTCCCTAATATTGTTATAAAATTCATATTTAGACTTTTTAAAATCATTATTTTAACATTTACAATCACATTTTGTCAAAACTCATCTATTGAGTATTACTATTGACAATTGTGTTACACTGAGATATGGAAATGGACGAAAGTAAATGAATGAAATGAAACGAAAGTATAACGGCATTTAAGCCACGCCCCCGAATACAAATCCATTCATAACTCGAAAACGGAAAGTCGTTGCGCGCTCAAATTTTGATGGTGAGGACCTCTCCGGGCTCTTGATCGAAACGTGTCGTCGCGGGCCTCGGGAGCGCGCCCCCCGCGCATCGCGAATCCGCGGGACCCCCGATTTTGAACGGCCATTACTCCCGACCCAGACCACCCCGAACATTGTGTGAGAGCTCGTTGGAAAGGGCGCGTCCTTGGCTAGCTTCGATTCAAATGTGGTGTTATTTGCCCTGGGCATTCCAGAGATAATAGCCCGAACAGATATGCCTTATAACAGTCATAACTCCCAGCCCCAATCGCCCAAAAACACATTGATGGTCTCATTCAACAGGGCTCCTCAAGCACTATCTATGCTCTGAGTTTCAGAATTTTTCGCCTTTTGGTTCCTGAGATATAAGTAAAAAAACAAATTCCCATTCATTCAAACACTTCAACTGTAAAATGTAAGCTATAATACCACTGTTGTCCACTAGAGGGAGCAGCAGGATTACGCATGATCTTTTAATTCGCTTCAGTATTGGAAATAAACAAATGCTTTAAGAAGCAATCTTTTTTATTATGATGTTTTTTTTATTATTATGATATTTGTATATATTTTATTTTTTTTTATTATGATTATGAACGGTTTGATTGACATTAGTGATTCTTGAGGCAAAGTTGTTCAAGATGAGGAGATGAAGATATTTTCACAATATCACATCCTAAAAACATTGAAAACATATTTGTCTTTGTGTGTGTGTGTGTGTGTGTGTGTGTGTGTGTGTGTGTGTGTGTGTGTGTGTGTGTGTGTGTGTGTGTGTGTGTGTGTGGGTTTGTGTGTGTGTCTGTGTGTGTGTAAGCATGCTTAATGGAAAGAACATGAAGAAACTGCTTTGTTTTACTGGTGGATAAAAAAGTATTTCAAATGAAAGTGAGTCAATTAGTGGTCTTCTACTGCCCTCTGCAGGACATTCTACTTAATAAAATATTTTCATCTGTGCTTTTGCATTAGTTTTTGGACTATATCAAATTACTTGCATGAAAATCACCTATTATAACACAGTCATGTTTTGTCAAAGTTTATCACTTCATTTTTACTGAGCTCTCAGTTTGAACAATTCTGCCTCTCAGTGATTAATTTGAAATCTGAAAATGGTGTTATACAGAGGAGATTTGCAATTATCATTTTGTTACCTATCTTTTATTTTAAATATCTCCATCTACAACAAAATGTGTGTGCATGTGTGTGTTCAAGCATGGTTAGTGTATTAAGTATTATTGTTTAAGTATTATTGTTTTCATTTACATTTTAACCACCAGAAGAAGAACACTCATTGGTTCATTCTGCTCACTAAAATATTATTTTTAATTTTTTTTTCCATTTGAAATATTGTTTAAACTTAATAAAATCATTAAAATAACATTTCAAATCATATTTTGTCTGTTTATAAATCCCACAGACTCACATTGGCTGCAATACTAATGTTTTTGTAAAACACAGACCTGATAGTCTAATCTGTGTGTATTGTGCATATATTATTGATATTATTACTATTGCAAATCATGTTATTGTAACTCATATCTTAATAGAATATTATTTGTAATTTTAATTCTTTATTTCTTAAGTGTTTTTTTTTATGATTACTACAGATATTATCACCAAAGATATCAACTACACCTTCACTTTTAGTATTGACACGCTGCACACACAGCACAATCACACACTCACTAATGCATTCAAATAAATGTAATCTTACTGTGCTACTTTATTTGTACATGATTAGAATGAACAGAAATCTAAGACTATTTTTCTTCTTTTGTTAAAGCCATTTCAGACTCCAAGTAAGCATTATATTACTAATCATCTATTTTACAGGTGCCATACAATTGAAAACTGTATTTATCTTGGCATAGTTGAATGATAAGAGTTCTGGACATGGAACTGACATACCGTGAGCCTCAAACACCATTGTTTCCTCCTTCTTGTGTAAATCTCCTGTTTGCAAAAGACCGCTGAAAAATGAGTGAATCCCACCATAACACCGACTGTGACGTTGGAGTCAGGATCATTAATATTTATACCCCCCAAATTTGCATTTTCCAGTCCATGTTCTAGGCCAGGCAGTGTTAATGTGGACCTGCACAGCCGAATCATCAGAAGATCTGCAGGTATTGTGAAGAAGCAAGCAAGGACAATAGTGAAAATGGCAGATCATGGATATAAATGTTATGTCTGAGGCTGTGCTGTGGATTTGAGAACTTTTCATTCCCTTCCCACAAAACTGTCAACAGGCATGGTTGATGTTTACAACAGGATACCTCACCATTTTAATTCAAAGCTGTTAGTTTGCTCTTAACGGAGGCCGATCAGAACGAAACTCGATGGGCATGTTCGACTCGTGGCCCTAGAGGTCTGTAAGAATTTTGAAAAATCAGCCACTAGTTGACGCTAACAGGTTTTACGGCTATGTAATCACGTGATGCATATCATTTGATAGATCTCCTCATACTGAACAACTTTGCCTCAAGAACTACTGCTGTCAATCAATTTGTTCATTAAATACTTGCTATTATGTTAAAAACCTACTTTTGCGAACTAGTCCTAGGTTTTTCGCCCGATCGGAAATATACCAGTGCAGTACAATTCTCTGGAAGCTCTAGATTATTAATTATATAAAAAACTTTAACTTTACCCATTGGGTAGCCATAACAGGATCATTTAGAAAATGGGTATGGCAAAAAACACTCAAAAGCCTGTAAATCCTAAACAAAAACTCAGACAACTCACTAGACTGCCTTATGTGCTTAAAGACCCTAAATGCTTGAACCCCGCTAAATGCTGCTTGCAGCTTTAATTATTATTAGGGGTTCAAGCACGAAGTGCTGAAACCCTATTGTAATTGTGCTGATTTTTATTATTATTATTATTATTATTATTCTGCCGTAAAACGCATCGTGCAGCCCAAACCGTAAGGGCTAGAGCTTTGAAACTTTGCCATATGGTAGTACAAAAATCGAGGAGAGGTTATCAAATTATGACCCCGATTGGCCCATAGGTGGCGCTATAGCAACCAAAAGCGCGAAACTGCTCATAACTCCTAGACCGTAAGTCATAGACTCAAGTGTCTTATATCATTGGAAAGCTGGACGCCTGACGAACAAAACGTATATCTCCGATTTTATTTCCGCCATGATAGATTTTCCGCCATTTTGAATTTTGTCGAAAATCTACTTTTGCGAACTAGTCCCTGGTTTTTTGCCCGATCGGAACCAAACCAGTGCAGAATTGTTCTCTGGAGTCTGAATATCAATAATTATCAAAAAAAAGTTGAAATTTCGATTCACGGTCGCTAGGGGGTGCAAAATTAACGTTGTGGGAGGAGCCTATTTTACTAAAATGGCTATAACTCCAGAAGTAAAAGAGGTATTTTAACCAAACCTGGTACACATGTGTAAGACGTCAATATGAGGTCACGGTAAAAAAATCGCGGCGATTGGTCACATGGTGGCGCTATAACATGAAAAAAACATAAAACAGGCTATAACCACCTGACCGTTAGTCCGATTGACTTGAAAATTGGTATGCAGTGTCTTGGTCCAAGGTGCCATGTATGTCTATGAGGACATTGGTGTATCTCAAAAAACATGGCCGCCATCGGCCAATGAAGTTTGAGCACCTATTAGACAAGGTTAACGGAGGCCTATCGGAACGAAACTCGGTGGGCATGTTCGACTCATGGCCCTAGAGGTCTGTAAGAATTTTAAAAGAAATCGGCCACTAGTTGGCGCTAACGAGTTTTATGGCTCTGTAATCACGTGGTGTTACACTTATTGTCACAAAATGCATACCATTTGATAGATCTCCTCTTGTTGAACAACTTTGCCTCAAGAACCATTGCTGTCAATCAAACCGTTCATTAAATATTCGTAATTATGTTAAAAACCTACTTTTGCGAACTAGTCCTAGGTTTTTCGCCCGATCAGAACCAAACGAGTCTAGGACAATTCTATGGACTCTCAAGATCAATAATTATCAAAAAAAAGTTGAACTTTTGCATTTTTCGCATGGGTATATTGGGTCATAAAGAAAATGGGCGTGGCAAAATGCACTCAAAAGCCTATAAATCCTAAACAAAAACTCAGAACTTCACGAAAATTGGTGAGCTTATGTGCCATAACATCATTAACAAGCATGCAAAATTTCATGGAGATCGGACTATAGATGGTGCTATAACTGTTAAAAAGCTTTAAAAAACACATATTTCCTATGGTAAATTGCCTGTATTGGCTGTAAATGGACTTTTCCATCTATTATTTCAGTGGTTAAAAGCTTTCTAAATAAATCTTAATGTCTTAAATGCTTATGTGCCTAAAGGCCTTAAATGCTTGAACCCCGATAAATGCTGCTTGCAGCTTTAATTATTATTATTATTATTATTATTATTATTATTCCGCCCTAAAACGCATCGTGCAGCCCAAACCGTAAGAGCTGGAACCTTGAAACTTGGCCAAATGGTAGTCCTCAATTTGGGGAGAACCTATCAAAATATGACCCCGATTGGCCCATAGGTGGCGCTATAATGACCACATTTACTAAATCGCTCATAACTCCTAGACAGTTTGACCTAGAGTCTCAATTTTAGCATCACTGTGATCCCTGGATCCAGACGGACAAAATGGTCTATGGGCAATTTAGTGAAAAACCTACTTTTGCGAACTAGTCCTAGGTTTTTGGCCCAATCGGAACCAGACCAGTCTAGCACAGTTCTCTGGAGTCTCTAGATCAATAATTATCAAAAAAACGTTGAACTTTTGCATTGGCCTGGCTGTAACAGGGTCGTTTAGGAAAGGGGTGGGACAAAAAAACACTCAAAAGCCTATACAACCTAAGGGAAAACCCCAAACTTCACAAAAATTGATGAGCAGATGTGTCAGAACATGGTGAAGAAGCATGCCAAGTTTCGTGAAGATCGGACAATAGGTGGCGCTATAACTGTCCAAAACGTCTCTTCTTATTAGGGGTTCAAGCATGAAATGCTGAAACCCTATTGTAATTGTGCTGATTTTTATTATTATTATTATTATTATTATTATTCCGCCCTAAAACGCATCGTGCAGCCCAAACCGTAAGAGCTGGAACCTTGAAACTTGGCCAAATGGTAGTCCTCAATTTGGGGAGAACCTATCAAAATATGACCCCGATTGGCCCATAGGTGGCGCTATAATGACCACATTTACTAAATCGCTCATAACTCCTAGACAGTTTGACCTAGAGTCTCAATTTTAGCATCACTGTGATCCCTGGATCCAGACGGACAAAATGGCTATCTCCAAATTGCTCTACGAGCAAAAAAAAAATTTTCTATGGGCAATTTAGTGAAAAACCTACTTTTGCGAACTAGTCCTAGGTTTTTGGCCCAATCGGAACCAGACCAGTCTAGCACAGTTCTCTGGAGTCTCTAGATCAATAATTATCAAAAAAACGTTGAACTTTTGCATTGGCCTGGCTGTAACAGGGTCGTTTAGGAAAGGGGTGGGACAAAAAAACACTCAAAAGCCTATACAACCTAAGGGAAAACCCCAAACTTCACAAAAATCGATGAGCAGATGTGTCAGAACATGGTGAAGAAGCATGCCAAGTTTCGTGAAGATCGGACAATAGGTGGCGCTATAACTGTCCAAAACGTCCCTTATTATTAGGGGTTCAAGCATGAAATGCTGAAACCCTATTGTAATTGTGCTGATTTTTATTATTATTATTATTATTATTATTATTATTCCGCCCTAAAACGCATCGTGCAGCCCAAACCGTAAGAGCTGGAACCTTGAAACTTGGCCAAATGGTAGTCCTCAATTTGGGGAGAACCTATCAAAATATGACCCCGATTGGCCCATAGGTGGCGCTATAATGACCACATTTACTAAATCGCTCATAACTCCTAGACAGTTTGACCTAGAGTCTCAATTTTAGCATCACTGTGATCCCTGGATCCAGACGGACAAAATGGTCTATGGGCAATTTAGTGAAAAACCTACTTTTGCGAACTAGTCCTAGGTTTTTGGCCCAATCGGAACCAGACCAGTCTAGCACAGTTCTCTGGAGTCTCTAGATCAATAATTATCAAAAAAACGTTGAACTTTTGCATTGGCCTGGCTGTAACAGGGTCGTTTAGGAAAGGGGTGGGACAAAAAAACACTCAAAAGCCTATACAACCTAAGGGAAAACCCCAAACTTCACAAAAATTGATGAGCAGATGTGTCAGAACATGGTGAAGAAGCATGCCAAGTTTCGTGAAGATCGGACAATAGGTGGCGCTATAACTGTCCAAAACGTCTCTTCTTATTAGGGGTTCAAGCATGAAATGCTGAAACCCTATTGTAATTGTGCTGATTTTTATTATTATTATTATTATTATTATTATTATTCCGCCCTAAAACGCATCGTGCAGCCCAAACCGTAAGAGCTGGAACCTTGAAACTTGGCCAAATGGTAGTCCTCAATTTGGGGAGAACCTATCAAAATATGACCCCGATTGGCCCATAGGTGGCGCTATAATGACCACATTTACTAAATCGCTCATAACTCCTAGACAGTTTGACCTAGAGTCTCAATTTTAGCATCACTGTGATCCCTGGATCCAGACGGACAAAATGGCTATCTCCAAATTGCTCTACGAGCAAAAAAAAAATTTTCTATGGGCAATTTAGTGAAAAACCTACTTTTGCGAACTAGTCCTAGGTTTTTGGCCCAATCGGAACCAGACCAGTCTAGCACAGTTCTCTGGAGTCTCTAGATCAATAATTATCAAAAAAACGTTGAACTTTTGCATTGGCCTGGCTGTAACAGGGTCGTTTAGGAAAGGGGTGGGACAAAAAAACACTCAAAAGCCTATACAACCTAAGGGAAAACCCCAAACTTCACAAAAATCGATGAGCAGATGTGTCAGAACATGGTGAAGAAGCATGCCAAGTTTCGTGAAGATCGGACAATAGGTGGCGCTATAACTGTCCAAAACGTCTCTTCTTATTAGGGGTTCAAGCATGAAATGCTGAAACCCTATTGTAATTGTGCTGATTTTTATTATTAGGGGTTCAAGCACGAAGTGCTGAAACCCTATTGTAATTGTGCTGATTTTTATTATTATTATTATTATTATTATTCTGCCGTAAAACGCATCGTGCAGCCCAAACCGTAAGGGCTAGAGCTTTGAAACTTTGCCATATGGTAGTACAAAAATCGAGGAGAGGTTATCAAATTATGACCCCGATTGGCCCATAGGTGGCGCTATAGCAACCAAAAGCGCGAAACTGCTCATAACTCCTAGACCGTAAGTCATAGACTCAAGTGTCTTATATCATTGGAAAGCTGGACGCCTGACGAACAAAACGTATATCTCCGATTTTATTTCCGCCATGATAGATTTTCCGCCATTTTGAATTTTGTCGAAAATCTACTTTTGCGAACTAGTCCCTGGTTTTTTGCCCGATCGGAACCAAACCAGTGCAGAATTGTTCTCTGGAGTCTGAATATAAATAATTATCAAAAAAAAGTTGAAATTTCGATTCACGGTCGCTAGGGGGTGCAAAATTAACGTTGTGGGAGGAGCCTATTTTACTAAAATGGCTATAACTCCAGAAGTAAAAGAGGTATTTTAACCAAACCTGGTACACATGTGTAAGACGTCAATATGAGGTCACGGTAAAAAAATCGCGGCGATTGGTCACATGGTGGCGCTATAACATGAAAAAAACATAAAACAGGCTATAACCACCTGACCGTTAGTCCGATTGACTTGAAAATTGGTATGCAGTGTCTTGGTCCAAGGTGCCATGTATGTCTATGAGGACATTGGTGTATCTCAAAAAACATGGCCGCCATCGGCCAATGAAGTTTGAGCACCTATTAGACAAGGTTAACGGAGGCCTATCGGAACGAAACTCGGTGGGCATGTTCGACTCATGGCCCTAGAGGTCTGTAAGAATTTTAAAAGAAATCGGCCACTAGTTGGCGCTAACGAGTTTTATGGCTCTGTAATCACGTGGTGTTACACTTATTGTCACAAAATGCATACCATTTGATAGATCTCCTCTTGTTGAACAACTTTGCCTCAAGAACCATTGCTGTCAATCAAACCGTTCATTAAATATTCGTAATTATGTTAAAAACCTACTTTTGCGAACTAGTCCTAGGTTTTTCGCCCGATCAGAACCAAACGAGTCTAGGACAATTCTATGGACTCTCAAGATCAATAATTATCAAAAAAAAGTTGAACTTTTGCATTTTTCGCATGGGTATATTGGGTCATAAAGAAAATGGGCGTGGCAAAATGCACTCAAAAGCCTATAAATCCTAAACAAAAACTCAGAACTTCACGAAAATTGGTGAGCTTATGTGCCATAACATCATTAACAAGCATGCAAAATTTCATGGAGATCGGACTATAGATGGTGCTATAACTGTTAAAAAGCTTTAAAAAACACATATTTCCTATGGTAAATTGCCTGTATTGGCTGTAAATGGACTTTTCCATCTATTATTTCAGTGGTTAAAAGCTTTCTAAATAAATCTTAATGTCTTAAATGCTTATGTGCCTAAAGGCCTTAAATGCTTGAACCCCGATAAATGCTGCTTGCAGCTTTAATTATTATTATTATTATTATTATTATTATTATTCCGCCCTAAAACGCATCGTGCAGCCCAAACCGTAAGAGCTGGAACCTTGAAACTTGGCCAAATGGTAGTCCTCAATTTGGGGAGAACCTATCAAAATATGACCCCGATTGGCCCATAGGTGGCGCTATAATGACCACATTTACTAAATCGCTCATAACTCCTAGACAGTTTGACCTAGAGTCTCAATTTTAGCATCACTGTGATCCCTGGATCCAGACGGACAAAATGGTCTATGGGCAATTTAGTGAAAAACCTACTTTTGCGAACTAGTCCTAGGTTTTTGGCCCAATCGGAACCAGACCAGTCTAGCACAGTTCTCTGGAGTCTCTAGATCAATAATTATCAAAAAAACGTTGAACTTTTGCATTGGCCTGGCTGTAACAGGGTCGTTTAGGAAAGGGGTGGGACAAAAAAACACTCAAAAGCCTATACAACCTAAGGGAAAACCCCAAACTTCACAAAAATTGATGAGCAGATGTGTCAGAACATGGTGAAGAAGCATGCCAAGTTTCGTGAAGATCGGACAATAGGTGGCGCTATAACTGTCCAAAACGTCCCTTATTATTAGGGGTTCAAGCATGAAATGCTGAAACCCTATTGTAATTGTGCTGATTTTTATTATTATTATTATTATTATTATTATTATTCCGCCCTAAAACGCATCGTGCAGCCCAAACCGTAAGAGCTGGAACCTTGAAACTTGGCCAAATGGTAGTCCTCAATTTGGGGAGAACCTATCAAAATATGACCCCGATTGGCCCATAGGTGGCGCTATAATGACCACATTTACTAAATCGCTCATAACTCCTAGACAGTTTGACCTAGAGTCTCAATTTTAGCATCACTGTGATCCCTGGATCCAGACGGACAAAATGGTCTATGGGCAATTTAGTGAAAAACCTACTTTTGCGAACTAGTCCTAGGTTTTTGGCCCAATCGGAACCAGACCAGTCTAGCACAGTTCTCTGGAGTCTCTAGATCAATAATTATCAAAAAAACGTTGAACTTTTGCATTGGCCTGGCTGTAACAGGGTCGTTTAGGAAAGGGGTGGGACAAAAAAACACTCAAAAGCCTATACAACCTAAGGGAAAACCCCAAACTTCACAAAAATTGATGAGCAGATGTGTCAGAACATGGTGAAGAAGCATGCCAAGTTTCGTGAAGATCGGACAATAGGTGGCGCTATAACTGTCCAAAACGTCTCTTCTTATTAGGGGTTCAAGCATGAAATGCTGAAACCCTATTGTAATTGTGCTGATTTTTATTATTATTATTATTATTATTATTATTATTCCGCCCTAAAACGCATCGTGCAGCCCAAACCGTAAGAGCTGGAACCTTGAAACTTGGCCAAATGGTAGTCCTCAATTTGGGGAGAACCTATCAAAATATGACCCCGATTGGCCCATAGGTGGCGCTATAATGACCACATTTACTAAATCGCTCATAACTCCTAGACAGTTTGACCTAGAGTCTCAATTTTAGCATCACTGTGATCCCTGGATCCAGACGGACAAAATGGCTATCTCCAAATTGCTCTACGAGCAAAAAAAAAATTTTCTATGGGCAATTTAGTGAAAAACCTACTTTTGCGAACTAGTCCTAGGTTTTTGGCCCAATCGGAACCAGACCAGTCTAGCACAGTTCTCTGGAGTCTCTAGATCAATAATTATCAAAAAAACGTTGAACTTTTGCATTGGCCTGGCTGTAACAGGGTCGTTTAGGAAAGGGGTGGGACAAAAAAACACTCAAAAGCCTATACAACCTAAGGGAAAACCCCAAACTTCACAAAAATCGATGAGCAGATGTGTCAGAACATGGTGAAGAAGCATGCCAAGTTTCGTGAAGATCGGACAATAGGTGGCGCTATAACTGTCCAAAACGTCTCTTCTTATTAGGGGTTCAAGCATGAAATGCTGAAACCCTATTGTAATTGTGCTGATTTTTATTATTAGGGGTTCAAGCACGAAGTGCTGAAACCCTATTGTAATTGTGCTGATTTTTATTATTATTATTATTATTATTATTCTGCCGTAAAACGCATCGTGCAGCCCAAACCGTAAGGGCTAGAGCTTTGAAACTTTGCCATATGGTAGTACAAAAATCGAGGAGAGGTTATCAAATTATGACCCCGATTGGCCCATAGGTGGCGCTATAGCAACCAAAAGCGCGAAACTGCTCATAACTCCTAGACCGTAAGTCATAGACTCAAGTGTCTTATATCATTGGAAAGCTGGACGCCTGACGAACAAAACGTATATCTCCGATTTTATTTCCGCCATGATAGATTTTCCGCCATTTTGAATTTTGTCGAAAATCTACTTTTGCGAACTAGTCCCTGGTTTTTTGCCCGATCGGAACCAAACCAGTGCAGAATTGTTCTCTGGAGTCTGAATATCAATAATTATCAAAAAAAAGTTGAAATTTCGATTCACGGTCGCTAGGGGGTGCAAAATTAACGTTGTGGGAGGAGCCTATTTTACTAAAATGGCTATAACTCCAGAAGTAAAAGAGGTATTTTAACCAAACCTGGTACACATGTGTAAGACGTCAATATGAGGTCACGGTAAAAAAATCGCGGCGATTGGTCACATGGTGGCGCTATAACATGAAAAAAACATAAAACAGGCTATAACCACCTGACCGTTAGTCCGATTGACTTGAAAATTGGTATGCAGTGTCTTGGTCCAAGGTGCCATGTATGTCTATGAGGACATTGGTGTATCTCAAAAAACATGGCCGCCATCGGCCAATGAAGTTTGAGCACCTATTAGACAAGGTTAACGGAGGCCTATCGGAACGAAACTCGGTGGGCATGTTCGACTCATGGCCCTAGAGGTCTGTAAGAATTTTAAAAGAAATCGGCCACTAGTTGGCGCTAACGAGTTTTATGGCTCTGTAATCACGTGGTGTTACACTTATTGTCACAAAATGCATACCATTTGATAGATCTCCTCTTGTTGAACAACTTTGCCTCAAGAACCATTGCTGTCAATCAAACCGTTCATTAAATATTCGTAATTATGTTAAAAACCTACTTTTGCGAACTAGTCCTAGGTTTTTCGCCCGATCAGAACCAAACGAGTCTAGGACAATTCTATGGACTCTCAAGATCAATAATTATCAAAAAAAAGTTGAACTTTTGCATTTTTCGCATGGGTATATTGGGTCATAAAGAAAATGGGCGTGGCAAAATGCACTCAAAAGCCTATAAATCCTAAACAAAAACTCAGAACTTCACGAAAATTGGTGAGCTTATGTGCCATAACATCATTAACAAGCATGCAAAATTTCATGGAGATCGGACTATAGATGGTGCTATAACTGTTAAAAAGCTTTAAAAAACACATATTTCCTATGGTAAATTGCCTGTATTGGCTGTAAATGGACTTTTCCATCTATTATTTCAGTGGTTAAAAGCTTTCTAAATAAATCTTAATGTCTTAAATGCTTATGTGCCTAAAGGCCTTAAATGCTTGAACCCCGATAAATGCTGCTTGCAGCTTTAATTATTATTATTATTCCGCCGTAAAACACATCGTGCAGCCCAAACCGTAAGAGCTGGAACTTTGAAACTTTGACAGATGGTAGTACAAAAATCGAGGAAAGGTTCAGAGATTATGACCCCAATTGGCCCATAGGTGGCGCTATAACAACCAAAAGCGCGAAACTGCTCATAACTCCTAGACCGTATGTCGTAGACTCAAGTGTCTTATATCATTGGAAAGCTGGACGCCTGACGAACAAAACGTATATCTCCGATTTCATTTCCGCCATGATAGATTTTCCGCCATTTTGAATTTTGTCAAAAATCTACTTTTGCGAACTAGTCCCTGGTTTTTTGCCCGATTGGAACCAAACTAGTGCAGAAATGTTCTCTGGAGACTGAATATCAATAATTATCGAAAAAAAGTGGAAATTTCGATTCACGGTCGCTAAGGGGCGCCAAAACGTACGTTGTGGGAGGGGCCTATTTTACTAAAATGGCTATAACTCCCGATGTAAATGAGGTATCTTCACCAAACTTGGTACACATGTGTATGAGCTTACTCTGGGGTCACAGTAAAAAAATCGCGACGATTGGCCTCATGGTGGCGCTATAAAATGAAAAAAAACATAAAACAGGCTATAACCACCTGACCGTTAGTCCGATTGACTTGAAAATTGGTATGCAGTGTCTTGGTCCAAGGTGCCATGTATGTCTATGAGGACATTGGCGTATCTCAAAAAACATGGCCGCCATTGGCCAACGAAGTTTGAGCACCTATTAGACAAGGTTAACGGAGGCCGATCGGAACGAAACTCAATGGGCATGTTCGGCTCATGGCCCTAAAGGTCTGTAAGAATTTTGAAAGAAATCGGCCACTAGTTGGCGCTAACGAGTTTTACGCCTCTGTAATCACGTGGTGTTACAAATATCCACACAATATGCATATCATTTGATAGATCTCCTCATCCTGAACAACTTTGCCTCAAGAACCATTGCTGTCAATCAAACTGTTCATTAATTATTCATTAATATGTTAAAAACCTACTTTTGCGAACTAGTCCTAGGTTTTTTGCCCGATCGGAACCAGACCAGTCTAGGACAATTCTCTGGCTCTCTAGATCAATAATTATCAAAAAAAAGTTGAACTTTTGCATTTGGATGGCTGTAATAGGGTAATTTATAAAATGGGCGTGTCAAAATACATTAAAAAGCCTATAAATCCTAAATAAAAACTCAGAACTTCACAAAAATTGGTCAGCATATGTGACATAACATCATTAACAAGCATGAAAAATTCTATGGAGATCGGACGATAGGTGGCGCTATAACTGTTAAAAAGCTTTAAAATCATATATTTCCTATGGTAAACTGCCTGTATTGGCTGTAAATGGTCTTTTCCATCTCTGATCATATAATTTTCATATCATAATGTTCAAAACTAGTGCAATACAATTCTCTGGACTCACTAGATCAATAATTGTCAGAAAAAGTTGAACTACTTCATTTGGATAGCTATAATAGGTTCACTTCAAAATCTGGCCTTTACCAAGTGTCCCCGTCTTTAATCAATGCTCAGACCTTCTTAAAAACAAGTCAGAACGTGTGAAATATCACCCTGAACAAGCATGAAAATTTTCAGACAGATCGGACAAAATTTGCCTCTATAACAGTTAAAAAGGTGAAAATGATATGAATTAATGGCATGTTAAGCCAATAAGTGGTATTTTACTGCCCCCTGCTGTTTAAAATAGTAATTTTCTCATATTGGTATTGGTATCAGCCATGGTAAATCATGATAAATGATGGTGTGTGTGTGTGTGTGTGTGTGTGTGTGTGTGTGTGTGTGTGTGTGTGTGTGTGTGTGTGTGTGGTACAAATATAACAAAGGTTTTATTTTCCAACATGAAAACAAACATAACAGAGTGCTAGTGCACAAACAATAACCGACAATGATAATGGATGAGAGGGGAACTTAAATACACAGATCAAGACAAGGACAACAGGTGACGGTTATGATGATGAGGAGCAGGTGATGATGAGGAGGGTGATGAGGAGCAGGTGCAGGTGATGACGACAGATGGTGAATGTGATGAAGACAGAAGGTGAATGTGATGAAGGTGAATGTGACACCAATATCACTGAAACATTTGTGTGTGTGTGTGTGTGTGTGTGTGTGTGTGTGTGTGTGTGTGTGTGTAGCATTATTGTGTGTAGCATATGTAGCAAGTATGCATTATTGAGTTAACATGGAAACACTGGTTTGCTTTAGTGCAGAAAACTGGTCAAAATCATGAGGTTTAAAGTGAAAGTGAGCCAATAAGTGGTCTTCTACTGCCCTCTGCTGGCCATTCTACTTAATTAAATTTTTCCACATGTGCTTGCATTTATACTTGAATACACACTAAAAATCACTTATATAGCAATAACTATTATAACATAATCATATTTTGTCAGTGTTAATCACTTTATTTGCACTGACACTTCAAATAATTGCTAGTAATGTGGTAAATCATGGTTAACTATGCTGTGTGTGTGTGTGTGTGTGTGTGTGTGTGTGTGTGTGTGTGTGTGTGTGTGTGTGTGTGTGTGTGTGTGTGTGTGTGTGTGTGTGTGTGTGTGTAAGCATGCATTGAGTTAACATGGATAAACTGGTTTGCTTTAGTGCAGAAAACTGGTTTAAAGTGAAAGTGAGCCAATAAGTGGTCTTCTACTGCCCTCTGCTGGCCATTCTACTTATTAATGAAATATTTCAACATGTGCTTGCATTCATACTTGAATACACACTAAAAAAATCACTTATATAGCAATAACTATTATAACACAATCATATTTTGTCAGTGTTAACCACTTTATTTGCACTGACACTTCAAATAATTGCTAGTAATGAGATAAATCAGGCTAGAAACATGGTAAATCAAAGTAAATAATCCTAGATTGTCGTTTATCTCCTGGTAAATAATACTAGAACGTGGTATATCATGGTAAATCATGGTTAACTATGCTGTGTGTATGTGTGTGTGTGTGTGTGTGTGTGTGTGTGTGTGTGTGTGTGTGTGTGTGTGTGTGTTTGTGTGTGTGTGTGTGTGTGTGTGTGTGTGTGTGTGTGTGTGTGTGTGTAAGCATGCATTGAGTTAACATGGAAAAACTGGTTTGCTTTAGTGCAGAAAACTGGTTTAAAGTGAAAGTGAGCCAATAAGTGGTCTTCTACTGCCCTCTGCTGGCCATTCTACTTAATAATGAAATATTTTACATGTGCTTTTGCATTCATACTTGGACACACACTAAAAATCACGTATATAACTAACTATTATAACACAATAATATTTTGTCAGTGTTCATCACCTCATTTGCACTGACACTTCACATATTTGCTAGTAATGTGGTTAATCATGCTAGAAACATTGTAAATCATAGTAAATAATACTGAAATGAGGTGTATCAAGGTAAATCATGCTAGAATCCTAATAAATCATTCTGGAACATGGTATATGATAGTAAATCATGCTAGAATCCTATTAAATAATTCTAGAATGTGGCAAATCGTTGTGGGAGGAGCCTATTTTACTCAAATGGCTATAACTCAAGAAGTAAATGAGATATCTTCACCAAACTCAGTACACATGTGTATGGGTTCAATTTGAGGTCACAGTAAACAATTCTATGGAGATCGGAGCATAGGTGGCGCTATAACTGTTAAAAAGCTTTAAAACCATATATATCCCATGGCAAATTGCCTGTATTGGCTGTAAATGGTCTTTTCCATCTATTATGTCAGTGGTTACATGCTTGCTAAATAAATCTTAATAACTTTTGATGCTTTTGTGCTTAAATGCCTTAAAGGCCTTAACTGCTTGAACCCCGATAAATGCTGCTTGCAGCTTTAATTAGGGGTTCAAGCACGAAGTGCTGAAACCCTATTGTAATTGTACTGATTTTTATTATTATTATTATTATTATTCTCCCCTAAAACGCATCGTGCAGCCCAAACCGTAAGAGCTGGAACCTTGAAACTTGGCCAAATGGTAGTCCTCAATTTGGGGAGAACCTATCAAAGTATGACCCAGATTGGCCCATAGGTGGCGCTATAGCAACCAAAAGCGCGGAACTGCTCATAACTCCTAGACCGTATGTCGTAGACTCAAGTGTCCTATATCATTGGAAAGCTGGACGCCTGAAGGTCAAAACGTATATCTCCGATTTTATTTCAGGTATGCAAATTTTTCCGCCATTTTGAATTTTGTCAAAAACCTACTTTTGCGAACTAGTCCCTGGTTTTTCACCCGATCGGAACCAAAGCAGTGCAGAAATGTTCTTTGGAGTCTGAAGATCAATAATTATCGAAAAAAAGTCGAAATTTCGATTCCTGGTCGCTAGGGGGTGATAAATTAATGTTGTGGGAGGAGCCTATTTTACTAAAATGGCTATAACTCGAAAAGGAAATGAGATATCTTCACCAAACTTGGTACACATGTGTAAGAGTTCAATCTGGGGTCATAGTAAAAAAATGTCGACGATTGATCACTAGGTGGCGCTATAACATGAAAAAAAACATGAAAAGGGCTATGACCACGTGACCGTTTGTCCGATTGACTTGAAAATTGGTATGCAGTGTCTTGGTCCAAGGTGCCATGTATGTCTATGAGGACTTTGGCGTATCTCGAAAAACATGGCCGCCATCGACCAATGAAATTTGAGCACCTATTAGACAAGGTTAACGGAGGCCGATCGGAACGAAACTCGATGGGCATGTTCAACTCATGGCCCTAGAGGTCTGTAAGAATTTTGAAAGAAATCGGCCACTAGTTGGCGCTAACGAGTTTTATGGCTCTGTAATCACGTGGTGTTAGATATATTGTCACAAAATGCATATCATTTGATAGATCTGCTCATGCTGAACAACTTTGCCTCAAGAACCATTGCTGTCAATCAAACCGTTCATTAAATATTCGCAATTATGTTAAAAACCTACTTTTGCGAACTAGTCCTAGGTTTTTTGCCCGATCGGAACAAGACCAGTCTAGGGTAATTCTCTGGACTCTCTAGATCAATAATTATCAAAAAAAGTTCAACTTTAGCATTTTTCGCATGGGTATATTGGGTCATAATGAAAATGGGCGTGGCAAAATGCATTTAAAAGCCTATAAATCCTAAACGAAAACTCAGAACTTCACAAAAATTGGTGAGCATATGTACCATAACAGTCTAAACAAGCATGTAAAATTTCATGAAGATCGTACGATAGGTGGCGCTATAACTGTTAAAAAGCTTTGAAAACCATATATTTCCTATGGTAAATTGCCTGTTTTGGCTGTAAATGGTCTTTTCCATCTATTATTTCAGTGGTTAAAAGCTTTACAAATAAAACTTAATGTCTTAAATGCTTATGTGCTTAAAGGCCTTAAATGCTTGAACCCCGATAAATGCTGCTTGCAGCTTTAATTATTATTATTATTATTATTCTGCCGTAAAACGCATCGTGCAGCCCAAACCGTAAGAGCTGGAACTTTGAAACTTTGACAGATGGTAGTACAAAAATCGAGGAAAGGTTCAGAGATTATGACCCCGATTGGCCCATAGGTGGCGCTATAACAACCAAAAGCGCGAAACTGCTCATAACTCCTAGACCGTATGGCGTAGACTCAAGTGTCTTATATCATTGGAAAGCTGGATGCCTGACGAACAAAACGTATATCTCCGATTTTATTTCCGCCATGATAGATTTTCCGCCATTTTGAATTTTGTCAAAAATCTACTTTTGCGAACTAGTCCCTGGTTTTTTGCCCGATTGGAACCAAACTAGTGCAGAAATGTTCTCTGGAGACTGAATATCAATAATTATCGAAAAAAAGTGGAAATTTCGATTCACGGTCGCTAAGGGGCGCCAAAACGTACGTTGTGGGAGGGGCCTATTTTACTAAAATGGCTATAACTCCCGATGTAAATGAGGTATCTTCACCAAACTTGGTACACATGTGTATGAGCTTACTCTGGGGTCACAGTAAAAAAATCGCGACGATTGGCCTCATGGTGGCGCTATAAAATGAAAAAAACATAAAACAGGCTATAACCACCTGACCGTTAGTCCGATTGACTTGAAAATTGGTATGCAGTGTCTTGGTCCAAGGTGCCATGTATGTGTATGAGGACATTGGCGTATCTCAAAAAACATGGCCGCCATCGGCCAACGAAGTTTGAGCACCTATTAGACAAGGTTAACGGAGGCCGATCGGAACGAAACTCAATGGGCATGTTCGGCTCATGGCCCTAAAGGTCTGTAAGAATTTTGAAAGAAATCGGCCACTAGTTGGCGCTAACGAGTTTTACGGCTCTGTAATCACGTGGTGTTACAAATATCCACACAATATGCATATCATTTGATAGATCTCCTCATCCTGAACAACTTTGCCTCAAGAACCATTGCTGTCAATCAAACTGTTCATTAATTATTCATTAATATGTTAAAAACCTACTTTTGCGAACTAGTCCTAGGTTTTTTGCCCGATCGGAACCAGACCAGTGTAGGACAATTCTCTGGACTCTCTAGATCAATAATTATCAAAAAAAAGTTGAACTTTTGCATTTGGATGGCTGTAATAGGGTCATTTATAAAACGGGCGTGTCAAAATACATTAAAAAGCCTATAAATCCTAAATAAAAACTCAGAACTTCACAAAAATTGGTCAGCATATGTGACATAACATCATTAACAAGCATGAAAAATTCTATGGAGATCGGACGATAGTTGGCGCTATAACTGTTAAAACGCTTTAAAACCATATATTTCCTATGGTAAATTGCCTGTATTTGCTGTAAATGATGTCTTCTATCTTTTATCATATAATGTTCATATCATAATGTTCAAAACCAGTGCAGCACAATTCTCTGAACTCTCTAGATCAATAATTATCAGAAAAAAAGTTTAACTTCTTCAAAAGGTGATTTTATATGAATATAATGACATATTAAGCCAATAAGTGGTATTTTACTGCCCCCTGCTGTCATTTCATCATACTACTCCCTAATATTGTTATAAAATTCATATTTAGACTTTTTAAAATCATTATTTTAACATTTACAATCACATTTTGTCAAAACTCATCTATTGAGTATTACTATTGACAATTGTGTTACACTGAGATATGGAAATGGACGAAAGTAAATGAATGAAATGAAACGAAAGTATAACGGCATTTAAGCCACGCCCCCGAATACAAATCCATTCATAACTCGAAAACGGAAAGTCGTTGCGCGCTCAAATTTTGATGGTGAGGACCTCTCCGGGCTCTTGATCGAAACGTGTCGTCGCGGGCCTCGGGAGCGCGCCCCCCGCGCATCGCGAATCCGCGGGACCCCCGATTTTGAACGGCCATTACTCCCGACCCAGACCACCCCGAACATTGTGTGAGAGCTCGTTGGAAAGGGCGCGTCCTTGGCTAGCTTCGATTCAAATGTGGTGTTATTTGCCCTGGGCATTCCAGAGATAATAGCCCGAACAGATATGCCTTATAACAGTCATAACTCCCAGCCCCAATCGCCCAAAAACACATTGATGGTCTCATTCAACAGGGCTCCTCAAGCACTATCTATGCTCTGAGTTTCAGAATTTTTCGCCTTTTGGTTCCTGAGATATAAGTAAAAAAACAAATTCCCATTCATTCAAACACTTCAACTGTAAAATGTAAGCTATAATACCACTGTTGTCCACTAGAGGGAGCAGCAGGATTACGCATGATCTTTTAATTCGCTTCAGTATTGGAAATAAACAAATGCTTTAAGAAGCAATCTTTTTTATTATGATGTTTTTTTTATTATTATGATATTTGTATATATTTTATTTTTTTTTATTATGATTATGAACGGTTTGATTGACATTAGTGATTCTTGAGGCAAAGTTGTTCAAGATGAGGAGATGAAGATATTTTCACAATATCACATCCTAAAAACATTGAAAACATATTTGTCTTTGTGTGTGTGTGTGTGTGTGTGTGTGTGTGTGTGTGTGTGTGTGTGTGTGTGTGTGTGGGTTTGTGTGTGTGTCTGTGTGTGTGTAAGCATGCTTAATGGAAAGAACATGAAGAAACTGCTTTGTTTTACTGGTGGATAAAAAAGTATTTCAAATGAAAGTGAGTCAATTAGTGGTCTTCTACTGCCCTCTGCAGGACATTCTACTTAATAAAATATTTTCATCTGTGCTTTTGCATTAGTTTTTGGACTATATCAAATTACTTGCATGAAAATCACCTATTATAACACAGTCATGTTTTGTCAAAGTTTATCACTTCATTTTTACTGAGCTCTCAGTTTGAACAATTCTGCCTCTCAGTGATTAATTTGAAATCTGAAAATGGTGTTATACAGAGGAGATTTGCAATTATCATTTTGTTACCTATCTTTTATTTTAAATATCTCCATCTACAACAAAATGTGTGTGCATGTGTGTGTTCAAGCATGGTTAGTGTATTAAGTATTATTGTTTAAGTATTATTGTTTTCATTTACATTTTAACCACCAGAAGAAGAACACTCATTGGTTCATTCTGCTCACTAAAATATTATTTTTAATTTTTTTTTCCATTTGAAATATTGTTTAAACTTAATAAAATCATTAAAATAACATTTCAAATCATATTTTGTCTGTTTATAAATCCCACAGACTCACATTGGCTGCAATACTAATGTTTTTGTAAAACACAGACCTGATAGTCTAATCTGTGTGTATTGTGCATATATTATTGATATTATTACTATTGCAAATCATGTTATTGTAACTCATATCTTAATAGAATATTATTTGTAATTTTAATTCTTTATTTCTTAAGTGTTTTTTTTTATGATTACTACAGATATTATCACCAAAGATATCAACTACACCTTCACTTTTAGTATTGACACGCTGCACACACAGCACAATCACACACTCACTAATGCATTCAAATAAATGTAATCTTACTGTGCTACTTTATTTGTACATGATTAGAATGAACAGAAATCTAAGACTATTTTTCTTCTTTTGTTAAAGCCATTTCAGACTCCAAGTAAGCATTATATTACTAATCATCTATTTTACAGGTGCCATACAATTGAAAACTGTATTTATCTTGGCATAGTTGAATGATAAGAGTTCTGGACATG
The DNA here is from genome assembly GCF_964197995.2 of Scardinius erythrophthalmus. Classification (NCBI taxonomy): domain Eukaryota; kingdom Metazoa; phylum Chordata; class Actinopteri; order Cypriniformes; family Leuciscidae; genus Scardinius; species Scardinius erythrophthalmus. Next base: position 110,964 of record NW_028296462.1, on the reverse strand, counting down.
GAACTGACATACCGTGAGCCTCAAACACCATTGTTTCCTCCTTCTTGTGTAAATCTCCTGTTTGCAAAAGACCGCTGAAAAATGAGTGAATCCCACCATAACACCGACTGTGACGTTGGAGTCAGGATCATTAATATTTATACCCCCCAAATTTGCATTTTCCAGTCCATGTTCTAGGCCAGGCAGTGTTAATGTGGACCTGCACAGCCGAATCATCAGAAGATCTGCAGGTATTGTGAAGAAGCAAGCAAGGACAATAGTGAAAATGGCAGATCATGGATATAAATGTTATGTCTGAGGCTGTGCTGTGGATTTGAGAACTTTTCATTCCCTTCCCACAAAACTGTCAACAGGCATGGTTGATGTTTACAACAGGATACCTCACCATTTTAATTCAAAGCTGTTAGTTTGCTCTTAACGGAGGCCGATCAGAACGAAACTCGATGGGCATGTTCGACTCGTGGCCCTAGAGGTCTGTAAGAATTTTGAAAAATCAGCCACTAGTTGACGCTAACAGGTTTTACGGCTATGTAATCACGTGATGCATATCATTTGATAGATCTCCTCATACTGAACAACTTTGCCTCAAGAACTACTGCTGTCAATCAATTTGTTCATTAAATACTTGCTATTATGTTAAAAACCTACTTTTGCGAACTAGTCCTAGGTTTTTCGCCCGATCGGAAATATACCAGTGCAGTACAATTCTCTGGAAGCTCTAGATTATTAATTATATAAAAAACTTTAACTTTACCCATTGGGTAGCCATAACAGGATCATTTAGAAAATGGGTATGGCAAAAAACACTCAAAAGCCTGTAAATCCTAAACAAAAACTCAGACAACTCACTAGACTGCCTTATGTGCTTAAAGACCCTAAATGCTTGAACCCCGCTAAATGCTGCTTGCAGCTTTAATTAGGGGTTCAAGCACGAAGTGCTGAAACCCTATTGTAATTGTACTGATTTTTATTATTATTATTATTATTATTATTCTGCCGTAAAACGCATCGTGCAGCCCAAACCGTAAGGGCTAGAGCTTTGAAACTTTGCCAGATGGTAGTACAAAAATCGAGGAGAGGTTATCAAATTATGACCTCGATTGGCCCATAGGTGGCGCTATAACAACCAAAAGCGCGAAAGTGGTCATAACTCCTGGACCGTATGTCGTAGACACAAGTGTCTTATATCATTGGAAAGCTGGTCGTCTGACGAACAAAACGTATATCTCCGATTTCATTTCCGTCATGATAGATTTTCCGCCATTTTGAATTTTGTCGAAAACCTACTTTTGCGAACTAGTCCCTGGTTTTTTGCTCGATCGGAACCAAACCAGTGCAGAATTGTTCTCTGGAGACTGAAGATCAATAATTATCAAAAAAAAGTTGAAATTTCGATTCAGGGTCGCTAGGGGGCGCAAAATTAACGTTGTGGGCGGAGCCTATTTTACTAAAATGGCTATAACTCCAGAAGTAAATGAGGTATTTTCAACAAACTTGGTACACATATGTAAGAGGTCAATCTGAGGACACGGTAAAAAAATCGCGGCGATTGGCCACATGGTGGCGCTATAACATGAAAAAAACATAAAACAGGCTATAACCACCTGACCGTTAGTCCGATTGACTTGAAAATTGGTATGCAGTGTCTTGGTCCAAGGTGCCATGTATGTCTATGAGGACATTGGTGTATCTCAAAAAACATGGCCGCCATTGGCCAATGAAGTTGAGCACCTATTAGACAAGGTTAACGGAGGCCGATCGGAACGAAACTCGGTGGGCATGTTCGACTCATGGCCCTAGAGGTCTGTAAGAATTTTGAAAGAAATCGGCCACTAGTTGGCGCTAACGAGTTTTATGGCTCTGTAATCACGTGGTGTTAGATATATTGTCACAAAATGCATATCATTTGATAGATCTGCTCATGCTGAACAACTTTGCCTCTAGAACCATTGCTGTCAATCAAACCGTTCATTAAATATTCATGAATATGTTAAAAACCTACTTTTGCGAACTAGTCCCTGGTTTTTTGCCCGATCGGAACCAGACCAGTCTAGGACAATTCTATGGACTCTCTAGATCAATAATTATCAAAAAAAAGTTGAACTTTTGTATTTGTATGGCTGTAATAGGGTCATTTATAAAATGGGTGTGGCAAAATACACTCAAAAGCCTATAAATCCTAAATGAAAACTCAGAACTTCACAAAAATTGGTGAGCATATGTGTCATAACATCACAAACAAGCTTGCAAAATTTTATGGAGATTGGACAATAGTTGGCGCTATAACTGTTAAAAAGCTTTAAAACCATATATTTCCTATGGTAAACTGCCTGTATTGGCTGTAAATGGTCTTTTCCATGTCTGATCATATAATTTTCATATCATAATGTTCAAAACTAGTGCAATACAATTCTCTGGACTCACTAGATCAATAATTGTCAGAAAAAGTTGAACTACTTCATTTGGATAGCTATAATAGGTTCACTTCAAAATCTGGCCTTTACCAAGTGTCCCCGAAAGCCTATATCTCTTTAATCAATGCTCAGACCTTCTTAAAAACAAGTCAGAACGTGTGAAATATCACCCTGAACAAGCATGAAAATTTTCAGACAGATCGGACAAAATTTGCCTCTATAACAGTTAAAAAGGTGAAAATGATATGATTTAATGGCATGTTAAGCCAATAAGTGGTATTTTACTGCCCCCTGCTGTTTAAAATAGTCATTTTCTCATATTGGTATTGGTATCAGCCATGGTAAATCATGATAAATGATGGTGTGTGTGTGTGTGTGTGTGTGTGTGTGTGTGTGTGTGTGTGTGTGTGTGTGTGTGTGTGTGTGTGTGTGGTACAAATATAACAAAGGTTTTATTTTCCAACATGAAAACAAACATAACAGAGTGCTAGTGCACAAACAATAACCGACAATGATAATGGATGAGAGGGGAACTTAAATACACAGATCAAGACAAGGACAACAGGTGACGGTTATGATGATGAGGAGCAGGTGATGATGAGGAGGGTGATGAGGAGCAGGTGCAGGTGATGACGACAGATGGTGAATGTGATGAAGACAGAAGGTGAATGTGATGAAGGTGAATGTGACACCAATATCACTGAAACATTTGTGTGTGTGTGTGTGTGTGTGTGTGTGTGTGTGTGTGTGTAGCATTATTGTGTGTAGCATATGTAGCAATTATGCATTATTGAGTTAACATGGAAACACTGGTTTGCTTTAGTGCAGAAAACTGGTCAAAATCATGAGGTTTAAAGTGAAAGTGAGCCAATAAGTGGTCTTCTACTGCCCTCTGCTGGCCATTCTACTTATTAATTAAATTTTTCCACATGTGCTTGCATTTATACTTGAATACACACTAAAAATCACTTATATAGCAATAACTATTATAACACAATCATATTTTGTCAGTGTTAATCACTTTATTTGCACTGACACTTCAAATAATTGCTAGTAATGTGGTAAATCATGGTAAATCATGGTTAACTATGCTCTGTGTGTGTGTGTGTGTGTGTGTGTGTGTGTGTGTGTGTGTGTGTGTGTGTGTGTGTGTGTAAGCATGCATTGAGTTAACATAGATAAACTGGTTTGCTTTAGTGCAGAAAACTGGTTTAAAGTGAAAGTGAGCCAATAAGTGGTCTTCTACTGCCCTCTGCTGGCCATTCTACTTATTAATGAAATATTTCAACATGTGCTTGCATTCATACTTGAATACACACAAAAAAAATCACTTATATAGCAATAACTATTATAACACAATCATATTTTGTCAGTGTTAATCACTTTATTTGCACTGACACTTCAAATAATTGCTAGTAATGTGATAAATCAGGCTAGAAACATGGTAAATCAAAGTAAATAATACTAGATTGTCGTTTATCTCCTGGTAAATAATACTAGAACGTGGTATATCATGGTAAATCACGGTTAACTATGCTGTGTGTGTATGTGTGTGTGTGTGTGTGTGTGTGTTTGTGTGTGTGTGTGTGTGTGTGTGTGTGTGTGTGTGTGTGTGTGTTTGTGTGTGTGTGTGTGTGTGTGTGTGTGTGTGTGTGTGTGTGTGTGTGTGTGTGTGTGTGTGTGTGTGTAAGCATGCATTGAGTTAACATGGAAAAACTGGTTTGCTTTAGTGCAGAAAACTGGTTTAAAGTGAAAGTGAGCCAATAAGTGGTCTTCTACTGCCCTCTGCTGGCCATTCTACTTAATAATGAAATATTTTACATGTGCTTTTGCATTCATACTTGGACACACACTAAAAATCACGTATATAACTAACTATTATAACACAATAATATTTTGTCAGTGTTCATCACCTCATTTGCACTGACACTTCACATATTTGCTAGTAATGTGGTTAATCATGCTAGAAACATTGTAAATCATAGTAAATAATACTGAAATGAGGTGTATCAAGGTAAATCATGCTAGAATCCTAATAAATCATTCTGGAACATGGTATATGATAGTAAATCATGCTAGAATCATATTAAATAATTCTAGAATGTGGCAAATCGTTGTGGGAGGAGCCTATTTTACTCAAATGGCTATAACTCAAGAAGTAAATGAGATATCTTCACCAAACTCAGTACACATGTGTATGGGTTCAATTTGAGGTCACAGTAAACAATTCTATGGAGATCGGAGCATAGGTGGCGCTATAACTGTTAAAAAGCTTTAAAACCATATATATCCCATGGCAAATTGCCTGTATTGGCTGTAAATGGTCTTTTCCATCTATTATGTCAGTGGTTACATGCTTGCTAAATAAATCTTAATAACTTTTGATGCTTTTGTGCTTAAATGCCTTAAAGGCCTTAACTGCTTGAACCCCGATAAATGCTGCTTGCAGCTTTAATTATTATTATTATTATTCCGCCGTAAAACGCATCGTGCAGCCCAAACCGTAAGAGCTGGAACTTTGAAACTTTGACAGATGGTAGTACAAAAATCGAGGAAAGGTTCAGAGATTATGACCCCAATTGGCCCATAGGTGGCGCTATAACAACCAAAAGCGCGAAACTGCTCATAACTCCTAGACCGTATGTCGTAGACTCAAGTGTCTTATATCATTGGAAAGCTGGACGCCTGACGAACAAAACGTATATCTCCGATTTCATTTCCGCCATGATAGATTTTCCGCCATTTTGAATTTTGTCAAAAATCTACTTTTGCGAACTAGTCCCTGGTTTTTTGCCCGATTGGAACCAAACTAGTGCAGAAATGTTCTCTGGAGACTGAATATCAATAATTATCGAAAAAAAGTGGAAATTTCGATTCACGGTCGCTAAGGGGCGCCAAAACGTACGTTGTGGGAGGGGCCTATTTTACTAAAATGGCTATAACTCCCGATGTAAATGAGGTATCTTCACCAAACTTGGTACACATGTGTATGAGCTTACTCTGGGGTCACAGTAAAAAAATCGCGACGATTGGCCTCATGGTGGCGCTATAAAATGAAAAAAAACATAAAACAGGCTATAACCACCTGACCGTTAGTCCGATTGACTTGAAAATTGGTATGCAGTGTCTTGGTCCAAGGTGCCATGTATGTCTATGAGGACATTGGCGTATCTCAAAAAACATGGCCGCCATTGGCCAACGAAGTTTGAGCACCTATTAGACAAGGTTAACGGAGGCCGATCGGAACGAAACTCAATGGGCATGTTCGGCTCATGGCCCTAAAGGTCTGTAAGAATTTTGAAAGAAATCGGCCACTAGTTGGCGCTAACGAGTTTTACGCCTCTGTAATCACGTGGTGTTACAAATATCCACACAATATGCATATCATTTGATAGATCTCCTCATCCTGAACAACTTTGCCTCAAGAACCATTGCTGTCAATCAAACTGTTCATTAATTATTCATTAATATGTTAAAAACCTACTTTTGCGAACTAGTCCTAGGTTTTTTGCCCGATCGGAACCAGACCAGTCTAGGACAATTCTCTGGCTCTCTAGATCAATAATTATCAAAAAAAAGTTGAACTTTTGCATTTGGATGGCTGTAATAGGGTAATTTATAAAATGGGCGTGTCAAAATACATTAAAAAGCCTATAAATCCTAAATAAAAACTCAGAACTTCACAAAAATTGGTCAGCATATGTGACATAACATCATTAACAAGCATGAAAAATTCTATGGAGATCGGACGATAGGTGGCGCTATAACTGTTAAAAAGCTTTAAAATCATATATTTCCTATGGTAAACTGCCTGTATTGGCTGTAAATGGTCTTTTCCATCTCTGATCATATAATTTTCATATCATAATGTTCAAAACTAGTGCAATACAATTCTCTGGACTCACTAGATCAATAATTGTCAGAAAAAGTTGAACTACTTCATTTGGATAGCTATAATAGGTTCACTTCAAAATCTGGCCTTTACCAAGTGTCCCCGTCTTTAATCAATGCTCAGACCTTCTTAAAAACAAGTCAGAACGTGTGAAATATCACCCTGAACAAGCATGAAAATTTTCAGACAGATCGGACAAAATTTGCCTCTATAACAGTTAAAAAGGTGAAAATGATATGAATTAATGGCATGTTAAGCCAATAAGTGGTATTTTACTGCCCCCTGCTGTTTAAAATAGTAATTTTCTCATATTGGTATTGGTATCAGCCATGGTAAATCATGATAAATGATGGTGTGTGTGTGTGTGTGTGTGTGTGTGTGTGTGTGTGTGTGTGTGTGTGTGTGTGTGTGGTACAAATATAACAAAGGTTTTATTTTCCAACATGAAAACAAACATAACAGAGTGCTAGTGCACAAACAATAACCGACAATGATAATGGATGAGAGGGGAACTTAAATACACAGATCAAGACAAGGACAACAGGTGACGGTTATGATGATGAGGAGCAGGTGATGATGAGGAGGGTGATGAGGAGCAGGTGCAGGTGATGACGACAGATGGTGAATGTGATGAAGACAGAAGGTGAATGTGATGAAGGTGAATGTGACACCAATATCACTGAAACATTTGTGTGTGTGTGTGTGTGTGTGTGTGTGTGTGTGTGTGTGTGTGTGTGTGTGTGTGTGTGTGTAGCATTATTGTGTGTAGCATATGTAGCAAGTATGCATTATTGAGTTAACATGGAAACACTGGTTTGCTTTAGTGCAGAAAACTGGTCAAAATCATGAGGTTTAAAGTTCTACCAGAAAGACTCGGAAGATAAAGTGATGTAACAAGCATATTTTTATTGGCAGCCCAGCAAGCATTGTAAAGTTCTTTGGCGTAGGCCCCGTCCATAGTTCGTAATCCGAGGGTAGCGGATCTGCATCTCCTGCCTGAAGACGAAGGCAGGGGCGCAGCCGACCCCCTAGAAGGTATAGACAGGACCATCCTGGTGGTGGTGGGGAGGGTGGAGGTTGATGTCGCGTCGGCATCTGCGAACTCAAACATGAGTAAGTACCATCTTTTATACAGAAAGTATAAAGACGTGATTGGATAGAGATGAAGGTAGTAATGACGTAGTGATTGAGTCTTCCTGGCAGAACTTAGCTAAAGCTTCCATTTCTACCAGAAAGACTCGGAAGATAAAGTGATGTAACAAGCATATTTTTATTGGCAGCCCAGCAAGCATTGTAAAGTTCTTTGGCGTAGGCCCCGTCCATAGTTCGTAATCCGAGGGTAGCGGATCTGCATCTCCTGCCTGAAGACGAAGGCAGGGGCGCAGCCGACCCCCAAAAGTAGGTGGATTAAGATCCACCAGGACGGGGCCAGCCTCCCCCCAAAATTGGTAGATGAAAAGTATACGCACCAGTCGTGAATCCTGATGTTCCTGAAAGATAGGAAGGAGTTACCATAGTCAGTATGATGTACGTTAGATGAAATTATTATTATTTTTTATTTTTTTTTTTTTTTTTTTTTTTTTATTTAATTTATTTATTTACATTTTTTTTTTTTTTTATTTTTTTTTTTATTATTATTATCGAACGTAAACAGCCTTGATAGACCACGCAGATATAGCCATGTTAGGCCAGACATATACAGGCCTCGATAGACCACACAGGCATGGCCACGATAGGCCGGACATATACAGGCCTCGATAGACCACACAGATATAGCCACAATAGGCCGGACATATACAGGCCTCGATAGACCGCACAGATATAGCCACGATAGGCCGGACATATACGGGCCTCGATAGACCACACAGATATAGCCACGATAGGCCGGACTTACACAGGCCTCGATAGACCACACAGATATAGCCACGATAGGCCGACATATACAGGCCTCGATAGACCACACAGATATAGCCACGATAGGCCGGACTTACACAGGCCTCGATAGACCACACAGATATAGCCACGATAGGCCGACATATACAGGCCTCGATAGACCACACAGATATAGCCACGATAGGCCGGACTTACACAGGCCTCGATAGACCACACAGATATAGCCACGATAGGCCGACATATACAGGCCTCGATAGACCACACAGATATAGCCACGATAGGCCGGACTTACACAGGCCTCGATAGACCACACAGATATAGCCACGATAGGCCGAAATATACAGGCCTCGATAGACCACACAGATATAGCCACGATAGGCCGGACTTACACAGGCCTCGATAGACCACACAGATATAGCCACGATAGGCCGACATATACAGGCCTCGATAGACCACACAAATATAGCCACGTTAGACCTAGCATGATGGCTAACGCATGGAGCGAGGCCACGCAAGCCATTATCGTAACACCACCACCAGTATTGTATAGAATTTACCTGATTTGTTATTGGAGTGCTTGCTGGGCTTCAAGGATGGTTTTTGAATCGGGTCTGATGTATGATTCAAATGCTGAAGAAGACCATCTACCCATGATCTTAATAGCTGACGTTGAGATTCCTCGTTCAGCTGCTGTGGTAGCTGCCCCGATCCTGAATGAATGGCCAGTATAGAGGGAGGGGGATAGGCTGCAGCTTTTGATGACAGTGGTTAAGTGAGTTCTGAAACAAGCTTTGGAAAGGGGTGCTCCATTCGGTAATATAAATAAAGGTGCGTATTTAGGAGTTCTAGGCCGGATTTTAAGAAATTTAACCATAGCTGTGAAGGGACAGAAATTATTATCGAGTTTTGACAGTGTTAAAGTGACGCCGGAACCTTGAGCATCAGTTTTAGAATGCTTAAGAAAGAGTGTGAAGAATTTAGGTCCGAAGCGTAAATCAGAAAAGGAAATGCCCTGGGCTGGATCGAATTTATTAGATTCTGAAGTAAATTCCCCTGGACGCATAAACCCATAGAAGGCAGATAGAAACACTGCCTCTAGAAGGATGTTAAGGTATGAAGAAAAAAGGCCATTGCGGACGGAAGTGATTAGTCTACGCAATAAAGGCAGGGTAATTGGCAGGCGTTTGTCTGTTATTTTGTTGGAAGATTTGGCTAACCCCTTAAGCAGTAAACGAACGGATGGTTCAGAAAAGAGGCTTTGGAAATTAGGATTATAATATTTCGCGTAGAATTGGATGCCAGCGAGGAGTCTGCGAATAGAAGAGATTTTAAGATTGCGATTTTCAAAATTAAAGACGAGAAAGGAGCAAACGGTCGAAATAAGAATAGGAAAAACGGAAATTTGGAAGGAGAAGCAAAACATAAGAAAAGCAGACCATGCCGACGTATAGGCTTTAAGTGTAGAGGGAGCAACGCCTTTAGAAATGTAATGTTTCACTGACGTAAGCAGGTCGTTTAGTTTAGTATCATGTCTGCTAAGGGAGGGCAGGTTGCAGGATCTGGGCTGGCTGATGGGCACAGCTGTCTGAAAGTCTGAAATCGAAAACGAGAGAGAGAATCAGCGATAACATTACAGCGGCCGGGTATGTGTTCAGCTTTAATGATGAAATTAAAGACGACAGATTGCCAAATTAACCGTCTCAAAAAAGGCATGATCGTATTGCAAGATGATCTACCTTTATTAATGATGGCGACTGTGGCTTCATTATCGCAGAGCATCGTAATACGTTTGCGTGACCACTGTGGGCCCCAGATAACACTGGCAACGGCTATAGGATATAGCTCGTAAAGCGCGGATGAAACGAAGTCGGATGCTGTTTTAGGAAAGTCATTAGGCCATTTTTCTGCGAACCATTGTCCTTGAAAGAACCCCCCGAAGCCGATGGAAGGGGCCGCGTCAGTGAATAATTGGAGTTGAAACGATGATTCGAACTCGTCGTTGTAGAAGAAAGAAATGCCGTTCCAATCGTTAAGCAATCTTTTCCAGAATTTAATGTCAGACAAACAGCCTTCGTCTAGTTGAATCTGATCGCTTAGTTTTTCTGCGGAATGGGCCAGAGTTAACAGACGTGAGATGAAAGCCCTGCCTTGCGGTATGATTCTCATGGCGAAATTTAGGTGTCCAAGTAGCGAAAGCAAATCACGCTTTGAAATGAAATGCAGGGAGGGAAAAGATTCCAAGAAAGACCTAATTCTTGAAAGTTTATCGGGGGGAAGAGAAGCTTGCATTAGATTTGAGTCCAGAGAAATCCCTAGAAATTCTAATGAAGTAGAGGGTCCCGAAGTTTTTTCCGCGGAGAGAGGAATGCCGACGTCACTAAAGATGAGTTTAAGTATGTCCAAAATTGAAGATTGCGGAGATGGAAAATCGATTAACAGAAAGTCATCGAGCAAATGAAGAACGAAAGGAAGCTTGCTGACGTTCAGCAAGATCCAGCACATCGCTTCAGAAAGGCTATTAAAAATGTGAGGGCTACTTCTGCACCCGAAAGTTAGTCTTACGGCAAAATAAAATTTGGAATCCCATTTAACGCCAAAAAGTGGCCAGTCAGAGGGGTGGATTGGCATGGTTTTAAAAGCATCAGTGATATCTGCTTTAGCTAGCCAAGCACCTTGACCAGCTATCTTGATTAGATGGATGGCATTGTCGACCGAGGCGTAATGTAGAGAGAAAGGTGCTAGAGGAATGCATTCGTTTACGCTCGCTGTGTAATCAGAATGAGGGGATGACATGTCGAAGATAAGACGTTTTTTACCGGAGTATTTCCGTGTTGCGACGCCAATGGAATTAATGCGAAAAGGCGAAAAAGGAGGGGAAGCAAAAGGGCCAATGACATAACCTTTATTTATCTCTTTCTCTAGCAGATTGGAAACCACTTCTGGTTCAGTAATAGCAGATTGCAAATTTTTTGCTATGAAAGAGGTGGTGAGATTGGAAAGGATGCCCACCCGAAACCCTTGAGACAGACCGGTGATTAGATAGTCGACAAAAGTCGGATCGGGGTGAGAAGAGAGGTAGCTAGAGAGTTTAGGAACATTAATTGGAGTAGAAGGATGGCTTTTCAGAATTTTTTCCGGATTGGGGCTTTTCCTCGGATTGGAGGTTTGTACCGGCGTGGGCAGACCGATTTCGGGTGCGGATCCTTGCAGAAACTGCAGATGTGTTCATATTTACATTGAGAGAAAGAACAGACAGATTCATTAAAATTGTTACAAATGAAGTTGCCTTTGTTTTCTGAGATGAAGCGATTCTTTCTGTCGTATGCAGGCCTTACGTGATCAGCACCTTGGACAGCGCGCGGTTCTTGGCTGGCGAAAGCTTTAGGGCAGAAAGACGCCGAGTGTCCGTGAGCGCTACAAATGTTACAAGCCAGCGTTTTTGCGCCGCCGAAATGACGGACGAGCAGTTCGGTATCAGTCACGGACCAGTCCAGTCTGGAATTGAAAAGCGAAATAAAGGAAGCTGATTTGGCGGAGAATGATTTATGGTATTCGTAGAATAATGTACCGCCGTATCGTTGATTGAAATCTGCCATCATGGCTAGGTACAAATCCAGCTCTTCCCTTCGATCTGGGAAAACCTGACACAGAACGTCTCTAAATATGCTGAAAGCAATAACGAATTCTGCGAATGTCAGATTCCGTTGTAATCTGGGATCGGAAGTTTTTAACAGGACTGCCACGTCACCGCAGTCAACCACCTTCCTGTCAGCCGCAGGCGAAGGAAGCAAAAGTGAAGCAAGGTTTAAATCTTTACCTTGAATGATGTTTGTTCTGATGTGAGGAGACACCGTAGCAGCGGCTGGAGAAACAAAACGCCTACCGAATAGCTGGGCAGGGGCTGCTGTCGAAAGGTTAAATGATGAATTTTCAGGTGGAGCGGAAACGTCTTGAAATGGAGTCTGAGCAGGTTGGAGAAAAGTTGACGGAGCTGAAGAGGTAGAAGCAAAACTCGGAGGATCGCTTAATCCGCTGGCAGAAGGACGAAATTGGGGAGTTACTGCGAAGTTGATTGCCGGATTCTGATCGTTGGAGATAGCGGCGGAGTGTTCGAACTTTGACATCCTCGATTCGAGCCCTTTGACAGTTCGGGAGAGGCTTTGGACCGCTTGGAGAAGTTGAGAATTAAATCCGTCAGGCTCGGTGATGTCCGGATGAACTGGTGCCCGCACATGCGGCGTGGTTCTTTTACCGGGATATGGTGACGAAGATTTAGCTGTTTTCTTTCTGCCGGCTTGCTTTGAATGGCCGGGCGCTGAAGGAGTCGCGATATTAGTGACGGACTCCGGTGGATTGCCCAGAGTATTTTGGGCGAGAAGAAGAAGATCCTCTCTGGATAGACCTTGGCTGATGGGAATGCCGGCTGATTCCAGAGTACTGTAAATGTCCTCCGTAGACCACGCTGCCCATAGCGAGTCACGGCATTGGAGGCGCGTGCTGCGCCGTGTTGGAAGAGGAGAGGGCGGAACAAACTCGTCATCAGAGTCTGAGTAGTCGCAGACGATTGGGGTATCGTTAGACATGGTTGGTTCAGCAGTGAACGCGAGCAATTGATGTCGCGTCGGCATCTGCGAACTCAAACATGAGTAAGTACCATCTTTTATACAGAAAGTATAAAGACGTGATTGGATAGAGATGAAGGTAGTAATGACGTAGTGATTGAGTCTTCCTGGCAGAACTTAGCTAAAGCTTCCATTGAAAGTGAGCCAATAAGTGGTATTCTACTGCCCTCTGCTGGCCATTCTACTTAATTAAATTTTTCCACATGTGCTTGCATTTATACTTGAATACACACTAAAAATCACTTATATAGCAATAACTATTATAACATAATCATATTTTGTCAGTGTTAATCACTTTATTTGCACTGACACTTCAAATAATTGCTAGTAATGTGGTAAATCATGGTAAATCATGGTTAACTATGCTGTGTGTGTGTGTGTGTGTGTGTGTGTGTGTGTGTGTGTGTGTGTGTGTGTGTGTGTGTGTGTGTGTGTGTGTGTGTGTGTAAGCATGCATTGAGTTAACATGGATAAACTGGTTTGCTTTAGTGCAGAAAACTGGTTTAAAGTGAAAGTGAGCCAATAAGTGGTCTTCTACTGCCCTCTGCTGGCCATTCTACTTATTAATGAAATATTTCAACATGTGCTTGCATTCATACTTGAATACACACTAAAAAAATCACTTATATAGCAATAACTATTATAACACAATCATATTTTGTCAGTGTTAACCACTTTATTTGCACTGACACTTCAAATAATTGCTAGTAATGTGATAAATCAGGCTAGAAACATGGTAAATCAAAGTAAATAATCCTAGATTGTCGTTTATCTCCTGGTAAATAATACTAGAACGTGGTATATCATGGTAAATCATGGTTAACTATGCTGTGTGTGTATGTGTGTGTGTGTGTGTGTGTGTGTGTGTGTGTGTGTGTGTGTGTGTGTGTGTGTGTGTGTGTGTGTGTGTGTGTGTGTGTGTGTGTGTGTGTGTGTGTGTGTAAGCATGCATTGAGTTAACATGGAAAAACTGGTTTGCTTTAGTGCAGAAAACTGGTTTAAAGTGAAAGTGAGCCAATAAGTGGTCTTCTACTGCCCTCTGCTGGCCATTCTACTTAATAATGAAATATTTTACATGTGCTTTTGCATTCATACTTGGACACACACTAAAAATCACGTATATAACTAACTATTATAACACAATAATATTTTGTCAGTGTTCATCACCTCATTTGCACTGACACTTCACATATTTGCTAGTAATGTGGTTAATCATGCTAGAAACATTGTAAATCATAGTAAATAATACTGAAATGAGGTGTATCAAGGTAAATCATGCTAGAATCCTAATAAATCATTCTGGAACATGGTATATGATAGTAAATCATGCTAGAATCATATTAAATAATTCTAGAATGTGGCAAATCGTTGTGGGAGGAGCCTATTTTACTCAAATGGCTATAACTCAAGAAGTAAATGAGATATCTTCACCAAACTCAGTACACATGTGTATGGGTTCAATTTGAGGTCACAGTAAACAATTCTATGGAGATCGGAGCATAGGTGGCGCTATAACTGTTAAAAAGCTTTAAAACCATATATATCCCATGGCAAATTGCCTGTATTGGCTGTAAATGGTCTTTTCCATCTATTATGTCAGTGGTTACATGCTTGCTAAATAAATCTTAATAACTTTTGATGCTTTTGTGCTTAAATGCCTTAAAGGCCTTAACTGCTTGAACCCCGATAAATGCTGCTTGTTAGGGGTTCAAGCACGAAGTGCTGAAACCCTATTGTAATTGTGCTGATTTTTATTATTATTATTATTATTATTATTCTGCCGTAAAACGCATCGTGCAGCCCAAACCGTAAGAGCTGGAACTTTGAAACTTTGACAGATGGTAGTACAAAAATCGAGGAAAGGTTCAGAGATTATGACCCCGATTGGCCCATAGGTGGCGCTATAACAACCAAAAGCGCGAAACTGCTCATAACTCCTAGACCGTATGTCGTAGACTCAAGTGTCTTATATCATTGGAAAGCTGGACGCCTGACGAACAAAACGTATATCTCCGATTTCATTTCCGCCATGATAGATTTTCCGCCATTTTGAATTTTGTCAAAAATCTACTTTTGCGAACTAGTCCCTGGTTTTTTGCCCGATTGGAACCAAACTAGTGCAGAAATGTTCTCTGGAGACTGAATATCAATAATTATCGAAAAAAAGTGGAAATTTCGATTCACGGTCGCTAAGGGGCGCCAAAACGTACGTTGTGGGAGGGGCCTATTTTACTAAAATGGCTATAACTCCCGATGTAAATGAGGTATCTTCACCAAACTTGGTACACATGTGTATGAGCTTACTCTGGGGTCACAGTAAAAAAATCGCGACGATTGGCCTCATGGTGGCGCTATAAAATGAATAAAACATAAAACAGGCTATAACCACCTGACCGTTAGTCCGATTGACTTGAAAATTGGTATGCAGTGTCTTGGTCCAAGGTGCCATGTATGTGTATGAGGACATTGGCGTATCTCAAAAAACATGGCCGCCATCGGCCAACGAAGTTTGAGCACCTATTAGACAAGGTTAACGGAGGCCGATCGGAACGAAACTCAATGGGCATGTTCGGCTCATGGCCCTAAAGGTCTGTAAGAATTTTGAAAGAAATCGGCCACTAGTTGGCGCTAACGAGTTTTACGGCTCTGTAATCACATGGTGTTACAAATATCCACACAATATGCATATCATTTGATAGATCTCCTCATCCTGAACAACTTTGCCTCAAGAACCATTGCTGTCAATCAAACTGTTCATTAATTATTCATTAATATGTTAAAAACCTACTTTTGCGAACTAGTCCTAGGTTTTTTGCCCGATCGGAACCAGACCAGTCTAGGACAATTCTCTGGACTCTCTAGATCAATAATTATCAAAAAAAGTTGAACTTTTGCATTTGGATGGCTGTAATAGGGTAATTTATAAAATGGGCGTGTCAAAATACATTAAAAAGCCTATAAATCCTAAATAAAAACTCAGAACTTCACAAAAATTGGTCAGCATATGTGACATAACATCATTAACAAGCATGAAAAATTCTATGGAGATCGGACAATAGGTGGCGCTATAACTGTTAAAAAGCTTTAAAATCATATATTTCCTATGGTAAACTGCCTGTATTGGCTGTAAATGGTCTTTTCTATCTCTGATCATATAATTTTCATATCATAATGTTCAAAACTAGTGCAATACAATTCTCTGGACTCACTAGATCAATAATTGTCAGAAAAAGTTGAACTACTTCATTTGGATAGCTATAATAGGTTCACTTCAAAATCTGGCCTTTACCAAGTGTCCCCGAAAGCCTATATCTCTTTAATCAATGCTCAGACCTTCTTAAAAACAAGTCAGAACGTGTGAAATATCACCCTGAACAAGCATGAAAATTTTCAGACAGATCGGACAAAATTTGCCTCTATAACAGTTAAAAAGGTGAAAATGATATGATTTAATGGCATGTTAAGCCAATAAGTGGTATTTTACTGCCCCCTGCTGTTTAAAATAGTCATTTTCTCATATTGGTATTGGTATCAGCCATGGTAAATCATGATAAATGATGGTGTGTGTGTGTGTGTGTGTGTGTGTGTGTGTGTGTGTGTGTGTGTGTGTGTGTGTGTGTGTGTGTGTGTGTGTGGTACAAATATAACAAAGGTTTTATTTTCCAACATGAAAACAAACATAACAGAGTGCTAGTGCACAAACAATAACCGACAATGATAATGGATGAGAGGGGAACTTAAATACACAGATCAAGACAAGGACAACAGGTGACGGTTATGATGATGAGGAGCAGGTGATGATGAGGAGGGTGATGAGGAGCAGGTGCAGGTGATGACGACAGATGGTGAATGTGATGAAGACAGAAGGTGAATGTGATGAAGGTGAATGTGACACCAATATCACTGAAACATTTGTGTGTGTGTGTGTGTGTAGCATTATTGTGTGTAGCATATGTAGCAAGTATGCATTATTGAGTTAACATGGAAAAACTGGTTTGCTTTAGTGCAGAAAAATGGTCAAAATCATGAGGTTTAAAGTGAAAGTGAGCCAATAAGTGGTCTTCTACTGCCCTCTGCTGGCCATTGTACTTATTAATTAAATTTTTCCACATGTGCTTGCATTTATACTTGAATACACACTAAATATCACTTATATAGCAATAACTATTATAACACAATCATATTTTGTCAGTGTTAATCACTTTATTTGCACTGACACTTCAAATAATTGCTAGTAATGTGGTAAATCATGGTAAATCATGGTTAACTATGCTGTGTGTGTGTGTGTGTGTGTGTGTGTGTGTGTGTGTGTGTGTGTGTGTGTGTGTGTAAGCATGCATTGAGTTAACATGGATAAACTGGTTTGCTTTAGTGCAGAAAACTGGTTTAAAGTGAAAGTGAGCCAATAAGTGGTCTTCTACTGCCCTCTGCTGGCCATTCTACTTATTAATGAAATATTTCAACATGTGCTTGCATTCATACTTGAATACACACTAAAAAAATCACTTATATAGCAATAACTATTATAACACAATCATATTTTGTCAGTGTTAATCACTTTATTTGCACTGACACTTCAAATAATTGCTAGTAATGTGATAAATCAGGCTAGAAACATGGTAAATCAAAGTAAATAATACTAGATTGTCGTTTATCTCCTGGTAAATAATACTAGAACGTGGTATATCATGGTAAATCATGGTTAACTATGCTGTGTGTGTATGTGTGTGTGTGTGTGTGTGTGTGTGTGTGTGTGTGTGTGTGTGTGTGTGTGTGTGTGTGTGTGTAAGCATGCATTGAGTTAACATGGAAAAACTGGTTTGCTTTAGTGCAGAAAACTGGTTTAAAGTGAAAGTGAGCCAATAAGTGGTCTTCTAGTGCCCTCTGCTGGCCATTCTACTTAATAATGAAATATTTTACATGTGCTTTTGCATTCATACTTGGACACACACTAAAAATCACGTATATAACTAACTATTATAACACAATAATATTTTGTCAGTGTTCATCACCTCATTTGCACTGACACTTCACATAATTGCTAGTAATGTGGTTAATCATGCTAGAAACATTGTAAATCATAGTAAATAATACTGAAATGAGGTGTATCAAGGTAAATCATGCTAGAATCCTAATAAATCATTCTGGAACATGGTATATGATAGTAAATCATGCTAGAATCATATTAAATAATTCTAGAATGTGGCAAATCGTTGTGGGAGGAGCCTATTTTACTCAAATGGCTATAACTCAAGAAGTAAATGAGATATCTTCACCAAACTCAGTACACATGTGTATGGGTTCAATTTGAGGTCACAGTAAACAATTTTATGGAGATCGGACCATAGGTGGCGCTATAACTGTTAAAAAGCTTTAAAACCATATATATCCCATGGCAAATTGCCTGTATTGGCTGTAAATGGTCTTTTCCATCTATTATGTCAGTGGTTACATGCTTGCTAAATAAATCTTAATAACTTTTGATGCTTTTGTGCTTAAATGCCTTAAAGGCCTTAACTGCTTGAACCCCGATAAATGCTGCTTGCAGCTTTAATTAGGGGTTCAAGCACGAAGTGCTGAAACCCTATTGTAATTGTGCTGATTTTTATTATTATTATTATTATTATTATTCTGCCGTAAAACGCATCGTGCAGCCCAAACCGTAAGGGCTAGAGCTTTGAAACTTTGCCATATGGTAGTACAAAAATCGAGGAGAGGTTATCAAATTATGACCCCGATTGGCCCATAGGTGGCGCTATAGCAACCAAAAGCGCGAAACTGCTCATAACTCCTAGACCGTAAGTCATAGACTCAAGTGTCTTATATCATTGGAAAGCTGGACGCCTGACGAACAAAACGTATATCTCCGATTTTATTTCCGCCATGATAGATTTTCCGCCATTTTGAATTTTGTCGAAAATCTACTTTTGCGAACTAGTCCCTGGTTTTTTGCCCGATCGGAACCAAACCAGTGCAGAATTGTTCTCTGGAGTCTGAATATCAATAATTATCAAAAAAAAGTTGAAATTTCGATTCACGGTCGCTAGGGGGTGCAAAATTAACGTTGTGGGAGGAGCCTATTTTACTAAAATGGCTATAACTCCAGAAGTAAAAGAGGTATTTTAACCAAACCTGGTACACATGTGTAAGACGTCAATATGAGGTCACGGTAAAAAAATCGCGGCGATTGGCCACATGGTGGCGCTATAACATGAAAAAAACATAAAACAGGCTATAACCACCTGACCGTTAGTCCGATTGACTTGAAAATTGGTATGCAGTGTCTTGGTCCAAGGTGCCATGTATGTCTATGAGGACATTGGTGTATCTCAAAAAACATGGCCGCCATCGGCCAATGAAGTTTGAGCACCTATTAGACAAGGTTAACGGAGGCCTATCGGAACGAAACTCGGTGGGCATGTTCGACTCATGGCCCTAGAGGTCTGTAAGAATTTTAAAAGAAATCGGCCACTAGTTGGCGCTAACGAGTTTTATGGCTCTGTAATCACGTGGTGTTACACTTATTGTCACAAAATGCATACCATTTGATAGATCTCCTCTTGTTGAACAACTTTGCCTCAAGAACCATTGCTGTCAATCAAACCGTTCATTAAATATTCGTAATTATGTTAAAAACCTACTTTTGCGAACTAGTCCTAGGTTTTTCGCCCGATCAGAACCAAACGAGTCTAGGACAATTCTATGGACTCTCAAGATCAATAATTATCAAAAAAAAGTTGAACTTTTGCATTTTTCGCATGGGTATATTGGGTCATAAAGAAAATGGGCGTGGCAAAATGCACTCAAAAGCCTATAAATCCTAAACGAAAACTCAGAACTTCACGAAAATTGGTGAGCTTATGTGCCATAACATCATTAACAAGCATGCAAAATTTCATGGAGATCGGACTATAGATGGTGCTATAACTGTTAAAAAGCTTTAAAAAACACATATTTCCTATGGTAAATTGCCTGTATTGGCTGTAAATGGACTTTTCCATCTATTATTTCAGTGGTTAAAAGCTTTCTAAATAAATCTTAATGTCTTAAATGCTTATGTGCTTAAAGGCCTTAAATGCTTGAACCCCGATAAATGCTGCTTGCAGCTTTAATTATTATTATTATTATTATTATTCCGCCGTAAAACGCATCGTGCAGCCCAAACCGTAAGAGCTGGAACTTTGAAACTTTGACAGATGGTAGTACAAAAATCGAGGAAAGGTTCAGAGATTATGACCCCGTTTGGCCCATAGGTGGCGCTATAACAACCAAAAGCGCGAAACTGCTCATAACTCCTAGACCGTATGTCGTAGACTCAAGTGTCTTATATCATTGGAAAGCTGGACGCCTGACGAACAAAACGTATATCTCCGATTTCATTTCCGCCATGATAGATTTTCCGCCATTTTGAATTTTGTCAAAAATCTACTTTTGCGAACTAGTCCCTGGTTTTTTGCCCGATTGGAACCAAACTAGTGCAGAAATGTTCTCTGGAGACTGAATATCAATAATTATCGAAAAAAAGTGGAAATTTCGATTCACGGTCGCTAAGGGGCGCCAAAACGTACGTTGTGGGAGGGGCCTATTTTACTAAAATGGCTATAACTCCCGATGTAAATGAGGTATCTTCACCAAACTTGGTACACATGTGTATGAGCTTACTCTGGGGTCACAGTAAAAAAATCGCGACGATTGGCCTCATGGTGGCGCTATAAAATGAAAAAAACATAAAACAGGCTATAACCACCTGACCGTTAGTCCGATTGACTTGAAAATTGGTATGCAGTGTCTTGGTCCAAGGTGCCATGTATGTGTATGAGGACATTGGCGTATCTCAAAAAACATGGCCGCCATTGGCCAACGAAGTTTGAGCACCTATTAGACAAGGTTAACGGAGGCCGATCGGAACGAAACTCAATGGGCATGTTTGGCTCATGGCCCTAAAGGTCTGTAAGAATTTTGAAAGAAATCGGCCACTAGTTGGCGCTAACGAGTTTTACGGCTCTGTAATCACGTGGTGTTACAAATATCCACACAATATGCATATCATTTGATAGATCTCCTCATCCTGAACAACTTTGCCTCAAGAACCATTGCTGTCAATCAAACTGTTCATTAATTATTCATTAATATGTTAAAAACCTACTTTTGCGAACTAGTCCTAGGTTTTTTGCCCGATCGGAACCAGACCAGTCTAGGACAATTCTCTGGACTGTCTAGATCAATAATTATCAAAAAAAAGTTGAACTTTTGCATTTGGATGGCTGTAATAGGGTAATTTATAAAATGGGCGTGTCAAAATACATTAAAAAGCCTATAAATCCTAAATAAAAACTCAGAACTTCACAAAAATTGGTCAGCATATGTGACATAACATCATTAACAAGCATGAAAAATTCTATGGAGATCGGACGATAGGTGGCGCTATAACTGTTAAAAAGCTTTAAAATCATATATTTCCTATGGTAAACTGCCTGTATTGGCTGTAAATGGTCTTTTCCATCTCTGATCATATAATTTTCATATCATAATGTTCAAAACTAGTGCAATACAATTCTCTGGACTCACTAGATCAATAATTGTCAGAAAAAGTTGAACTACTTCATTTGGATAGCTATAATAGGTTCACTTCAAAATCTGGCCTTTACCAAGTGTCCCCGAAAGCCTATATCTCTTTAATCAATGCTCAGACCTTCTTAAAAACAAGTCAGAACGTGTGAAATATCACCCTGAACAAGCATGAAAATTTTCAGACAGATCGGACAAAATTTGCCTCTATAACAGTTAAAAAGGTGAAAATGATATGAATTAATGGCATGTTAAGCCAATAAGTGGTATTTTACTGCCCCCTGCTGTTTAAAATGGTCATTTTCTCATATTGGTATTGGTATCAGCCATGGTAAATCATGATAAATGATGGTGTGTGTGTGTGTGTGTGTGTGTGTGTGTGTGTGTGTGTGTGTGTGTGTGTGTGTGTGTGTGTGTGTGTGTGTGTGTGTGTGTGTGTGTGTGTGTGTGTGTGTGTGTGTGTGTGTGTGTGGTACAAATATAACAAAGGTTTTATTTTCCAACATGAAAACAAACATAACAGAGTGCTAGTGCACAAACAATAACCGACAATGATAATGGATGAGAGGGGAACTTAAATACACAGATCAAGACAAGGACAACAGGTGACGGTTATGATGATGAGGAGCAGGTGATGATGAGGAGGGTGATGAGGAGCAGGTGCAGGTGATGACGACAGATGGTGAATGTGATGAAGACAGAAGGTGAATGTGATGAAGGTGAATGTGACACCAATATCACTGAAACATTTGTGTGTGTGTGTGTGTGTGTGTGTGTAGCATTATTGTGTGTAGCATATGTAGCAAGTATGCATTATTGAGTTAACATGGAAACACTGGTTTGCTTTAGTGCAGAAAACTGGTCAAAATCATGAGGTTTAAAGTGAAAGTGAGCCAATAAGTGGTCTTCTACTGCCCTCTGCTGGCCATTCTACTTATTAATTAAATTTTTCCACATGTGCTTGCATTTATACTTGAATACACACTAAAAATCACTTATATAGCAATAACTATTATAACATAATCATATTTTGTCAGTGTTAATCACTTTATGTGCACTGACACTTCAAATAATTGCTAGTAATGTGGTAAATCATGGTAAATCATGGTTAACTATGCTGTGTGTGTGTGTGTGTGTGTGTGTGTGTGTGTGTGTGTGTGTGTGTGTGTGTGTGTGTAAGCATGCATTGAGTTAACATGGATAAACTGGTTTGCTTTAGTGCAGAAAACTGGTTTAAAGTGAAAGTGAGCCAATAAGTGGTCTTCTACTGCCCTCTGCTGGCCATTCTACTTATTAATGAAATATTTCAACATGTGCTTGCATTCATACTTGAATACACACTAAAAAAATCACTTATATAGCAATAACTATTATAACACAATCATATTTTGTCAGTGTTAACCACTTTATTTGCACTGACACTTCAAATAATTGCTAGTAATGTGATAAATCAGGCTAGAAACATGGTAAATCAAAGTAAATAATACTAGATTGTCGTTTATCTCCTGGTAAATAATACTAGAACGTGGTATATCATGGTAAATCATGGTTAACTATGCTGTGTGTGTATGTGTGTGTGTGTGTGTGTGTGTGTGTGTGTGTGTGTGTGTGTGTGTGTGTGTGTGTGTTGTGTGTGTGTGTGTGTGTGTGTGTGTGTGTGTGTAAGCATGCATTGAGTTAACATGGAAAAACTGGTTTGCTTTAGTGCAGAAAACTGGTTTAAAGTGAAAGTGAGCCAATAAGTGGTCTTCTACTGCCCTCTGCTGGCCATTCTACTTAATAATGAAATATTTTACATGTGCTTTTGCATTCATACTTGGACACACACTAAAAATCACGTATATAACTAACTATTATAACACAATAATATTTTGTCAGTGTTCATCACCTCATTTGCACTGACACTTCACATATTTGCTAGTAATGTGGTTAATCATGCTAGAAACATTGTAAATCATAGTAAATAATACTGAAATGAGGTGTATCAAGGTAAATCATGCTAGAATCCTAATAAATCATTCTGGAACATGGTATATGATAGTAAATCATGCTAGAATCATATTAAATAATTCTAGAATGTGGCAAATCGTTGTGGGAGGAGCCTATTTTACTCAAATGGCTATAACTCAAGAAGTAAATGAGATATCTTCACCAAACTCAGTACACATGTGTATGGGTTCAATTTGAGGTCACAGTAAACAATTTTATGGAGATCGGACCATAGGTGGCGCTATAACTGTTAAAAAGCTTTAAAACCATATATATCCCATGGCAAATTGCCTGTATTGGCTGTAAATGGTATTTTCCATCTATTATGTCAGTGGTTACATGCTTGCTAAATAAATCTTAATAACTTTTGATGCTTTTGTGCTTAAATGCCTTAAAGGCCTTAACTGCTTGAACCCCGATAAATGCTGCTTGCAGCTTTAATTATTATTATTATTATTATTATTATTATTCCGCCCTAAAACGCATCGTGCAGCCCAAACCGTAAGAGCTGGAACCTTGAAACTTGGCCAAATGGTAGTCCTCAATTTGGGGAGAACCTATCAAAATATGACCCCGATTGGCCCATAGGTGGCGCTATAATGACCACATTTACTAAATCGCTCATAACTCCTAGACAGTTTGACCTAGAGTCTCAATTTTAGCATCACTGTGATCCCTGGATCCAGACGGACAAAATGGCTATCTCCAAATTGCTCTACGAGCAAAAAAAAATTTTCTATGGGCAATTTAGTGAAAAACCTACTTTTGCGAACTAGTCCTAGGTTTTTGGCCCAATCGGAACCAGACCAGTCTAGCACAGTTCTCTGGAGTCTCTAGATCAATAATTATCAAAAAAACGTTGAACTTTTGCATTGGCCTGGCTGTAACAGGGTCGTTTAGGAAAGGGGTGGGACAAAAAAACACTCAAAAGCCTATACAACCTAAGGGAAAACCCCAAACTTCACAAAAATTGATGAGCAGATGTGTCAGAACATGGTGAAGAAGCATGCCAAGTTTCGTGAAGATCGGACAATAGGTGGCGCTATAACTGTCCAAAACGTCTCTTCTTATTAGGGGTTCAAGCATGAAATGCTGAAACCCTATTGTAATTGTGCTGATTTTTATTATTAGGGGTTCAAGCACGAAGTGCTGAAACCCTATTGTAATTGTGCTGATTTTTATTATTATTATTATTATTATTATTCTGCCGTAAAACGCATCGTGCAGCCCAAACCGTAAGGGCTAGAGCTTTGAAACTTTGCCATATGGTAGTACAAAAATCGAGGAGAGGTTATCAAATTATGACCCCGATTGGCCCATAGGTGGCGCTATAGCAACCAAAAGCGCGAAACTGCTCATAACTCCTAGACCGTAAGTCATAGACTCAAGTGTCTTATATCATTGGAAAGCTGGACGCCTGACGAACAAAACGTATATCTCCGATTTTATTTCCGCCATGATAGATTTTCCGCCATTTTGAATTTTGTCGAAAATCTACTTTTGCGAACTAGTCCCTGGGTTTTCGCCCGATCGGAAACAAACCAGTGCAGAATTGTTCTATGGAGTCTGAAGATCAATAATTATCGAAAAAAAGTTGAAATTTCGATTCATGGTTGCTAGGGGGTGCAAAATTAACGTTGTGGGAGGAGCCTATTTTACTAAAATGGCTATAACTCCAGAAGTAAAAGAGGTATTTTAACCAAACTTGGTACACATGTGTAAGAGGTCAATCTGAGGTCACAGTAAAAAAATCGCGGCGATTGGCCACATGGTGGCGCTATAACATGAAAAAAACATAAAACAGGCTATAACCACCTGACCGTTAGTCCGATTGACTTGAAAATTGGTATGCAGTGTCTTGGTCCAAGGTGCCATGTATGTCTATGAGGACATTGGCGTATCTCAAAAAACATGGCCGCCATCGGCCAATGAAGTTTGAGCACCGATTAGACAAGGTTAACGGAGGCCGATCGGAACGAAACTCGATGGGCATGTTCGTCTTATGGCCCTAGAGGTCTGTAAGAATTTTGAAAGAAATCAGCCACTAGTTGGCGCTAACGAGTTTTATGGCTCTGTAATCACGTGGTGTTACACTCATCCACACAATATGCATATCATTTGATAGATCTGCTCATGCTGAACAACTTTGCCTCAAGAACCATTGCTGTCAATCAAACCGTTCATTAAATATTCACGAATATGTCTAAAACCTACTTTTGCGAACTAGTCCTAGGTTTTTCGCCCGATCGGAACCAGACCAGTCTAGGACAATTCTCTGGACTCTCTAGATCAATAATTATCAAAAAAAAGTTGAACTTTTGCATTTGGATGGCTGTAATAGGGTCATTTATAAAATGGGCGTGGCAAAATACAGTCAAAAGCCTATAAATCATAAATGAAAATGCAGAACTTCACAAAAATTGGTCAGCATATGTGACATAACATCATTAACAAGCATGCAAAATTTTATGGAGATCGGACGATAGGTGGCGCTATAACTGTTAAAAAGCTTTAAAACCATATATTTCCTATGGTAAACTGCCTGTATTGGCTGTAAATGGTCTTTTCCATCTCTGATCATATAATTTTCATATCATAATGTTCAAAACTAGTGCAATACAATTCTCTGGACTCACTAGATCAATAATTGTCAGAAAAAGTTGAACTACTTCATTTGGATAGCTATAATAGGTTCACTTCATAATGTAGCCTTTACCAAGTGTCCCCGAAAGCCTATATCTCTTTAATGAATTACTCAGACCTTCTTAAAAACAAGTCAGAACATGTGAAATATCACTCTAAACATGCATGAAAATTTTCAGACAGATCGGACAAAATTTGCCTCTATAACAGTTAAAAAGGTGAAAATGATATGAATATAATGGCATGTTAAGCCAATAAGTGATATTTTACTGCCCCCTGCTGTTTAAAATAGGAATTTTGTCATATTGTTCTATAATTTATATTTAGACTTTATAAAATCCCTATTTTAACATTTACAATTACATTTAGTCAAAATCTATCTGTTAAAGTATTAGTACTGACAGTTTGATCACATCATATAGTTCAACTGTCTGTATCTACAACATAATGTGTGTGTAGTCTTAGGTTTCTGAATAAATTCTGAATCGTCTGATTAATAGCTTACAAAGACTTTGTGAAATGTTAATTGACCATTCAAATATATTTTCATAATGACATATCCCAATAGCATTGAAAAAACAACAACAACAACATTTGTCTTTGTGTGTGTGTGTGTGTGTGTGTGTGTGTGTGTGTGTGTGTGTGTGTGTGTGTGTGTGTGTACTTGTCTACCTATCTAAGTGGGGACCTTGGTGTCGTTACACACTCACCAACAGGGGACCGTCGAGCCAAGTGGGGACTTTTTTCAAGTCCCCTGTTGGTCATGCTTTAAAACATGTTAAAATCAGCTAAAACACGCTCTGGTGAATTTTTTTCATTTTTGACCAAGTGGGGACCTACATGTGTGTGTGTGTTTAAGTCCATACTCAGCAGCGCTCCTGTAGGCTGGAGCAGGAACTGCAGTGGCCCATTAACACACGTCGTTCACACTTCTCTATTGTTTGAATGGGTTGCTGTCCTAGAGGCTCTGAGACTGTAGAGCTGCTGTTTAACTGGAGCTTTCAGTAACACTTTATAATAACTCCACGCTATTAATCATTAGTTAAGAATTAGTAAACAGTTAATCATTTTCTAAAGTTTTATAAATGAATAGACATTAATAAGCAGTATATAAATACAGATATAAATGCTTTATTCTTGTTTTAAAAGCATATCTATAATGTGTTTGATAATTGTATTTTCATACTTTATTAATGATCAATTTATCATTTCTAAATAAAGTATAGTATCATTTACAAAGCAGTTATTTAGGAGTTGTCAGTGGTTCATAAGATCACTTAGAAAGTGTGAGTAAATGATTAAACAATTTAAATGTACATTCATAGATATTTATTATTCAGACATATAGTAATAGTTACTCAGTGTGTTAAATGCTTCATTAACATGTATTTCTACTGTAATTCAGGTAGTTATAAAGTATTTCGTAGTGGTCAGTTCACTATTTTTGTGAGCTCATCTAAAGTGAGGACTAGTTATGCCTTGTAAAACATTTATAAAGGAGATTTAAAGGCTGTTAATATTTCTATGTTCTGTATCACTGTGTGTGTGTTTGTTACCTTTTTCTGTTTAGAAGAAAACTGAGTCTTTAAATCTCCTTTATAAATGATTTACAAAGCACAACTAGTCCTCACTTCAGATGAGCTCACAAAATAGTTAACTGACCACTACTAAATGCTTTATAACTACCTGAATCTACAACATTTACTTACACTTTCTAAGTGATCTTATGAATCACTGACAACACCTAAATAACTGGTTTGTAAATAATGCTATACTTCATTTAGAAATGATAAATTGATAATTAATAAAGTATGAAAATACAATTATTAAACACATTATAGATATGCTTCTAAATCAGTAATACAGCATTTAAAGCTGTATGTATAAAATGCTTATTAATGTCTGCTTTATGAATTATGATTTAACTGTTTACTAATGCTTAACTAATGATTAATAGGATGCAGTTATTATAAAGGTTTACCATATATATTATATTTTTCATAACATAACTTCAAATATGCATTTTTTTATTTATTTTTTTGCCAAGAGGGGATCTGCAACTCAATGTTATAATTATAATGTAATTATTATTATATTATTAAGATATTGCAACTGATAGTATTGGCTGCACATTAATTAAAACATAATTTCTACTGTAATAAATTCAGTAGACATGTCCTTTTTTTGTTTCCTTTGTTTCTAGGATGTTGATGTACAGAGATAGTCAGTGTTTGAAATATTGCTCAATTTAAATACAACCAAACATACTGTATGTCGCTCGTTACCATCCAACAGTGGACCTTTCTTGAAGATCAAATTCAAAACTTTTAAGTTGACTTGCTGCATCTGGTCATTTTGAAGAAACAATAATGAAATACACAATTTTCTTGTAAGGTCTTTTTTTATAATATAACTTCAAATATGCAAAAAAAAAATTTTTTAAACATGCCAAGATGGAATCTCAACTCTGAACGATGTCTACCTATACAAGTGGGGACTTTCTGAACGATCTCTACCTATACAAGTGGGGACTCACAATAGCCTGCAATGGAGCTGTGTGTGTGTGTGTTTGTGTGTGTGTGAACAGTTAAGTCTGTCTTTATTTTGTATGTCTTTATGTTCATATACATATAATAACACATAATAACATATATATAATATATGTTCACACAGGCATCAGAGATCACAATATGCATAGTTAAACATATACAATAATTTTTTTTTTTTTAAAGAATGACGAACATTATCAGTTATCAAAAACTTAATTGCTTGAGGAAAGACCATTTAAATCTACAACTGGGTAAAAAATACAGACGGCCCGGCTGTAATAAGGATCCACTGAAGGCAAGTGTAAATGAGAACCCAAGTCCAGTTTATTACAAACAAAAGCAAAGATAAAACTAAAACATGGTGTGGCATGAAAAAATAAAAAATAAAAAACCAGAACATGAACAAAGACTTACAAACAGTGGTCTACAGGAAACAATACTTTACAAAGACACATGGAAAACATGAGGGCTAAATACAAAGACTAATGACAAGGCAAGGGACACCTGTGAACAGTGATCACACAATTAACCAATGACAAGACACATGGCAGGATCACATGAAAAACAGGGAATCCCATGACAGACATGGAAACATGACATGACACAAAAACATGACAAGAACAAACCCAAAATCATGACACCGGCAGCAACAGTTCAAAATCAGAGGCGAGAATATCCTCTTATCATTCATAATATTATTTTTCTTATTTAACGCTCTCTCTTCAGAGATACTTTCTAAGCTTGGTTATGCAGTCCCTAACAATTTACTTGCCATTGTTATGTGCCATTGCACACACACACACATACATGTCTATATTACTAACAGACCGATATCACTCTACACTGACCAAGTGGGGACGTTCTGAACGATCTCTACCTATACAAGTGGGGACTCACAATAGCCTGCAATGGAGCTGTGTGTGTGTGTGTGTGTGTGAACAGTGAAGTGAACTGGCAGTGAAGTCTGTCTTCATTATGTAACTATATATATATATATATATATATATATATATATATATATATATATATATATATATATATATAGTATATTATATATTATGCCTTTTATCATTCATAATATTATTTCTCTTATTTAAAGCTTATTTTCTCTCTTCATAGATACTTTCTATGCTTGGTTATGCAGTCCCTTTAGGGTTTATGGGATTAATCAAACAGAAATAGCTCTTTAAGGTAACAATTTCAGGTGACTTATTTTAGTATAGTGTAAAGCATACTTTAAACAGTGAATAATGATTTTATTAATAAAAATGAACTTCGCGTCCCCAGTTGGATGGTAAAGAACGATACGTGTTTGTCTGCTTTGTACATTTCTTGCCATCACAAACACACTGTAAAAATTTTGGAGGTCAATCTCAAAATGTTATGTAGACTTGCTGCACTGAACATTTTTAGTTGGTTCAGTTGAAATATATGAAGTAGGGATGTTCATTTAACATTTTGTTTTCTGACTGACAGCTGGTGCTTGTTAACCAGTCAGATCAGTTAACTGACATGATTTGAAGGTTAGATTAGAATTAAATGGAATTAGAATAGATAATAGTCTGTGACCGATTCAAATACCTCAAACATGTAGACTTACATGTGCAAATAGCAGCATAAACAACAGAACATGAGGATTCACACACCGTCACATCAAGCACCCGCAGTGCTTCTGTGAACACAGTAAACCAGAATAAAACTGTATATGAAGAGTTTGGTTGCAAAACGCGATAAACGCCATTTTTTGACATTTGGATTTTATTATTGGAAATCACTGTTCAGATGTACCTTAATCTATGTGTGAATTGCTGCCATTAATACGATTTAAAAATGTACATTTTAAGCCTACTACAAAATTCATTTTTTCACAAAACGCAATATCCGCCAGCCCAGTTTCTTTACAAAGTGCGATATAACGGTTAGGCTATAGAACGTTCAGGATGCTGCGCGAGCTCAGGATGTCACGCGAGGAGAGAGTAACCGCCGGTGAAGTGCTCCGAGTTTGCTCAGTGATTTAACGATAATATCAAAACAAAAAACATATATTTTTAAAAAGAGGATTCAATAGGCTAACTAAAAAACGTTTACCATTTAATTGTTTATACTGTAGGCGAGCTGTCAGTCAAGTAGGCTACGTCACACACATACACACACACACACACAAACAAAACATTGATTCACTAGCTTTTCTTAATGGTATTACAATAGTAGAATATAGCCTAAGGTGGATATATAGCATTTTGCAAAAAAAAAAAAAATATATATATGTTGTTATGTTGTGTATGTTCTGGCCAAAACTAACTCAGAATCTTATTATTATTAATCAATCTTTGTATATACTATTCCATATATTTATGATATATTGTTTTTTTAACCAATTTAAGATGATTGACAATGTTAAGTTAAATATGTTGCATTTTGGCATGGTTTTTGACTTATTTATGAACTATTTATGGACATAAAATTAAATAAAAAATATCCTGGATTTGAAGAATATTGTGTCCCTGGCCTTCACTGAGCTCAGGTAATAGTTTAATGTACAAAAAATTATGAATGAACTTGACTGTTGATATCTGTCAAATAACCAACATTTCTCAAAATGGATATATCTCGTTTTGCAACGAAACTCTTCATATATAACTGTATATATAATAAATAGGCCAACTTAAATGAACAATTAACAAAACTAAAGTGCAATAAATAATAAATGCTTTAGGGTCTGTTTACACGACATCATTTTCAACTGAAAACTGAAAACGTTTTGGCCGTTCATTTCAACGAAAATGCCATTTTGTGGGCCTGACAATGCAAGCTTTTGAAAACGAGTTTTAAAGTGCAAGGTTTTGAAAATGATGCCTTTACCATCTGCATGTAAACAACATAAACGGGAATTTGTGAAATTGGTATGTCATTCCAACCCGGTCACACTAAATGCTTCTCTATAGCACACATTGGGCCCTATCTCGCACCCAGCGCAATTGACTTTGTACAGCGACGCATGTATCATTCCTATTTTGCACCCGCGCAAAGCAGACTTTTCCCTGCACAGACGCACGTCGGTTAACTAAGAAATACACTTGCGCTCCCCGGGGCGGTTCAGCGCAAAGAGGAGGCGTGTTCCGGCACAAACGTTCCCTCATGCTATTTTACAGGTTTAGAAAACAATTGCGCCACTGACCGAAAAAAAAACAGTTCAAAGTCAGTGGCGCGTTGAGCATGTTATTCATATGCTATTTTAAGGGCGCATACTTGGCCATAATCAATGTAGCGTGTGCACAACATACACTTTTATTCTCTCATCTACACAGAAGCAGCAGTTCTCATTTTTGCAAATCATACATTATTACAATAGATAGATAGATAGATAGTTTATTATAAAAGCATACATCTAGCTCACACATTTACCCAAATTATCATACGCCTGTTTAATGTTTAACCAAAGTTAATTTGGGTGTGTTTCTCCATCCCCAACGTCCCTGACAAGAACGTCGGTCTCCTCGGCTGTGAACCGCTCCTCGCGTGCGCCTAAAACAAGCGTGCCTGCTCTTAAAGGGAATGTGAGATGACGCTCTGATTGGTTTATTTCACGTTACGCCCAAACCACACCTATGAATAATGAAGCTACTTCAGACCAACCCCTTTTAGATTTGCGCCGGGCGCAAGAGTCATTTATCCCGCCGGGAAAATAGCAACAGCGACGAGATCCGCCCACAAAGTTACTTGCGCTTTGCGCTTTGACACTTGCGTTTCAGATCGTTAAAATAGGGCCCATTGTGTTTATTGTGCAATTTATACGCGGAAATTAGTTTTTATGTGTATGTGATGCGCATGGGTGGGTTTAGGGTAGGTTTAGTAGTGGTGTGTAATATGTAATATGTATTATATGTTTGGTTAGGATTAGTGTTGTAGGGTGTGTGTACACGCAATAAAGTGTGTATCATATGCATGTAAAAAACTAATTTTCGCATAAAACATTGCACGATAAACAATGCGTGCTATAGAGATGCATGTTCATGAGATCAGGCTGGTCATGCACAAGTAAATAACATGTTCACATGTGTACTTATCATCAGGTGTTCACATGGTCATGAGTATTATGTGTTTGCCTTTTTTTTTTTACAAAGTGAACTACTGGCCTGGCTTGCATAATACAGCCCTTTTAGTGTTTATAGGGTTTGTTTGTAAACAATGTTATAGTTGTATTTAACAATATTTTACATTTTGCACGCAGTTGTGTAGTGTATTACTTTAGTTTGAAAATTACTTGCATTATCTTTTTAACTGTTAAATTCTCATTAATTTCTCTTTCATTATGCTTAGATGAGGTTAAATCTTGGCTTGCTCAAAACTTTTTGTCTTTAAATGAAGACAAAACTGAGGTGATCGTTTTTGGCCGGGGGTGAATAGAGCAGAAATATTGCTTTAAGGTAACAATTGCAGGTCACCACATAAGTTAAACTGTACATGATCTAGACTCTAGATAAATATAATGCGACCGCAGCAGTAAGTCAGGGGAATGCTTATATTTATTCCTTTGGTTTCAATTTTGAACATGTTGCAGTTCTTTTTAAAACGGTATACATTTTAATACAATTATAAAATGATATAACATAATTTGATACTGTATATTAGCAGCAATTACAGTACACATTTTTCACTTTAGCAGCAAAGTGCAGACCCTCTTTTCTGTAATGAAAGACCAATCTTATGGGTTGTGGTCTCTCAGACTTTGGCAGTAATAAAAATAAAATAAAAACATTGTTTACCTTTGGACTTAAATTACACTTGATACTGGGCATCATTACATTTTTCCCTGACTGACAGGGGATACTTGTAACCCGATCATAATCTGTTATCCGACAAGATTAGAATGTTATATTCTAATCAAATTAAATTAGAATGTATGTATTTCTCAATACTTATCACTTCTTTCAAAGCTCTTCACTCCCATTGTCTTAACCAACTTTCAGCTTCACTGCAGTTAATTTCACATTTAAAACGCATTAAAACTACCAGAACACATCATTCATGTCTCAAATTAAGTCATTCTTTCAGAACTCTAGTGAAGGTTTCAGCCAACAAACATAAATTAAATATACAAAACAAAACACACACAAACAACAGGCAGCAATATGCACTATTTTCTGCTGTTCAGAATTCAATGCAGTTTATGTTACATGGATCATGTTTACATTAATGTACAAAATTATTTCCTTTTGTATAGATGGTGATGAAAATGAAAGACTAAGACTTGTGTATGTGTTTAGTTACATCTTCATTTTTCAGATTTTTTTCAAAAATGAATATTCAGTATATATATCAATGTAGTATACGGTAGAAATGTTGCACATTTCAGTCTAGCTTAGGTTTTTAAATTAAATAACACAGTCTTGGAAAAATATGTAAGCATGTGCAAATAAGCCTGTATAGTAAATCAAGTTCTGTTTGTCTTTGTGTTTAAGTGAGAAATTAATTCATTTAAATTGAAAGATCTCAATGTTTATAAGATCTTTCAATTATGTTTAACAGTTTTGAGCATATAAAAGAGTGTATAAAAATGGGCCCTGAGTTTTGGCAGTGGTTGTGTCTAAGTGAAATATGTAGTTTGGAAGATGTAGTCACTGAATGCATTAATACAACATTGAATGACACAGACATTTGTAACACTTCTACAGTAATACCGTATTAAAATATATTCAGAATCTAAAAAAATAAATACAATCAAAACAATTAGATGTAGCTGAACACATACAGGTATTAATCTTTCAGTTTCATTACCATCTATAAAACGGGGAAACTTGGGGGGAAATGTGTACTGTACTGTAAACAATGAACATGTGACATAAAATGTTGTGAATTCTGAACAACAGAAAACAGCAGAAATATGTTATAATGCTACCTGTTATTTGTGTTTTTTTTATTTAACGTGTGTTTTTGGGGTAAAACCTTTTCTAGTGTTCTAGAAGAATGAGTTGATCTGAGACATGAATGAAGTTTCAGTGCATTTTGAATGTGAAATGAACTGCTGTCAAGCTGTAAGTTGGTTTGGAGAAGATATCATGGTCTTTCAACCTGATATCATTTAAGATATCATTTAAGACTGTGGTATAAATTATTGAATGATTTAACTATAACTCATTACTATCCTTGATATTCTAAAGTATTTTTCATGTGTATGTAGACTCTAGTGTGTGTATTGAGTTGTTGCACTTCCCCCCACACACAATTTACATATCAATGCAGGAAGGCCTGAAAGGCCAGTGTTTGTCTCAGGTGAGAAAACAGGCCAACAACCCTCACAGTACTGTTACCAATATATGTGCAACTTCTCAAATAAACTAGAGAAAACGCTGGGATTTACCCTGCCAAGTTAAATTAAATTACAGGTTTTGACAATCACTAGGACACATTTCTCAATATTTAGGTACATTTTCAAAACTCTTCACTCAGTTCTCCTAACCAACTTACAGCTTGACAGCAGTTCATTTCACATTCAAAATGCACTGAAACTTCATTCATATCTCAGATCAACTCATTCTTCCAGAACACTAGAAAAGGTTTCACCCATACACTTAGTGCATTTTGAATGTGAAATGAACTGCTGTCAAGCTGTAAGTTGGTTTGGAGAAGATAGCATGGTCTTTTAACCTGATATCATTTAAGATATAATTTAAGACTGTGGTATAAATGATTGAATGATTTAACTATAACTCATTATTATCCTTGATATTCTAAAATAGGTATTTTTCATGTGTATGTAGACTCTAGTGAGTATTGAGTTGTTGCACTTCCCCCCCCCCCCCCACACACAATTTACATATCAATGCAGGAAGGCCTGAAAGGCCAGTGTTTGTCTCAGGTGAGAAAACAGGCCAACAACCCTCACAGTACTGTTACCAATATATGTGCAACTTCTCAAATAAACTAGAGAAAACGCTGGGATTTACCATGCCAAATTAAATTAAATTACAGGTTTTTACAATCGCTAGGACACATTTCTCAATATTTAGGTACATTTTCAAAACTCTTCACTCAGTTCTCCTAACCAACTTTCAGCTTGACAGCAGTCCATTTCACATTCAAAATGCACTGAAACTTCATTCATATCTCAGATCAACTCATTCTTCCAGAACACCAGAAAAGGTTTCACCCATACACTTAGTGATACACTTTGCCACTCATAAAATAAACAAACACAAACAACAGGAGCATTACACAATGTTTTCTTTTGTAAAATGCTTTCATAAAACAAGAATGACACTATCTACTGTTTATAATTCACTGCAGTTGAACCCAGTTATCATCTATGATAATATCATTGAGCAGGTGGATATAAGTATCTTGGTGTGGTCATTGATCGTTCATTTACTTGGAAAGCCCACATTGATTATCTTTGTTCAAAATTCTGGCAACGATTGTATTTTTTAAGAAGACTTAGGCTGTTTGGTGTAAATCAGAGAATTATGCAATTATTTTATTATGCCGTTTTAGGTAGTCTTTTAAATTATTGGATGCAAACTTGGCAATCTTTCGGTCCAATTAAAATCACAGCTTGCACGTCTGGTGAAAACTGCAATGAAAGTTATGGGTGTAAGAGAGTACTCATCACTTCAATCAATTTACGAATCGATGGTTATTAAAAATGCACAGACAATAGTGAGTGATTCAAGCCATCTTTTATTTCCAATGTGTCAGCTTCTGCCATCAGGGAGATGGTATAGAGTCCCACTGAGTAAGAGTAACCGTTACAAAAAATCATTTATTCCTGTATCTATTAATATGTTAAATAGCAAGATGTAGTAATGTAGTCGTCTTTTTAAACTCTTTTTGGTTTGTGTGTGTATGTATATGTTGTGTACTAATGCAGCTATGAGTCCAAGACAGATTTACTGAAAAAGGGCAATAAAGTAAAGTATACTAACTAACTTTTTAACATTACTGTACTAAAATATTCCTAAGTTTCCCCTTTTGTATAGGTGAACACTTGTGTTGGTGTTTAGTTACATCTAATTATTTTGATAATATTATATTTTAGAATCAGAATATCTATTTCAATGTGATATTACTGATATTACTTGTTATTTTTAACAGTTTAACAGTACTATTATTATTAACAGTTTTAAAAAGAGTATGTAAACATGTGCAAATTAGCCTGTATAGAACATAAAGTTCTGTTGGAGTTTGTGTTTAAGAAGAATTCATGTAAATGGCACAAAATGCATTCAATGAGATCTTTCAAAGCAGTGATCCACAGTTTAGCTCATATAGACGGATGGTGTGATCACTGTGTGAAGAGAGTTTTGAAAAAGTGACATTAGTATTGAGAAACTGAAATTGTATTTGTGTTTGGAATAATCATCAATTTAGTGTCATTGTAAACATAGTGCTAAGATTTTATATTTAAATATTATACTATAATATATACACACACTGATTTCAGAAAATCACTGGTAGTGTGAATGAATAGAAATCAAACAATCCCGGGACAAATTATCAGTGTATTTTCCGGAATCTCTGTGTGAATGGGGCTTATGTGAGCCAAACTGTGGATCATTTATTATTGCTTTGGCAAAAAAAATATTTATTTCTCACTTAACACAAACACCAACAGACATTTATGTTCTATACAGGCCAATTTGCAGATGTTTACATTCTCTAATCAAAACTGATGTTCAAAACCTAATATTTAAATATATTCTGAATCTAAAAAAAAAAAAAAACTAAAAAAAAAAACTAAACACCTATACAAGTGTTACTCTCAGTTTCATATTTTTGTACAGTATTGTAAATATTGTAAACGTGGATAATGTAACATTAACTGCAGTGAACAGTAGATAGTGTAATTCTTGTTTTATTTATTTTTAAATAAATTTTTACAAAAGAAAACTTTACAAAATAAATTTGGCAGGGTAAATCCCAGCGTTTTCTCTAGTTTATTTGAGAAGTTGCACATATATTGGTAACAGTACTGTGAAGGTTGTTGGCCTGTTTTCTCACCTGAGACAAACACTGGCCTTTCAGGCCTTCCTGCATTAATATGTAAATTGTGTGTGGGGGGAAGTGCAACAACTCAATACACACACTAGAGTCTACATACACATGAAAAATACCTATTTTAGAATATCAAGGATAATAATGAGTTATAGTTAAATCATTCAATCATTTATACCACAGTCTTAAATTATATCTTAAATGATATCAGGTTAAAAGACCATGCTATCTTCTCCAAACCAACTTACAGCTTGACAGCAGTTCATTTCACATTCAAAACGCACTAAGTGTATGGGTGAAACCTTTTCTAGTGTTCTGGAAGAATGAGTTGATCTGAGATATGAATGAAGTTTCAGTCCATTTTGAATGTGAGATGAACTGCTGTCAAGCTGTAAGTTGGTTAGGAGAACCGAGTGAAGAGTTTTGAAAATGTACCTAAATATTGAGAAATATGTCCTAGTGATTGTCAAAACCTGTAATTTAATTTATCTTGGCAGGGTAAATCCCAGCGTTTTCTCTAGTTTATTTTAGTTTATTTGAGAAGTTGCACATATATTGGTAACAGTACTGTGAGGGTTGTTGGCCTGTTTTCTCACCTGAGACAAACACTGGCCTTTCAGGCCTTCCTGCATTGATATGTAAATTGTGTGTGGGGGGAAGTGCAACAACTCAATACAAACACTAGAGTCTACATACACATGAAAAATACCTATTTTAGAATATCAAGGATAATAATGAGTTATAGTTAAATCATTCAATCATTTATACCACAGTCTTAAATGATATCTTAAATGATATCAGGTTAAAAGACCATGCTATCTTCTCCAAACCAACTTACAGCTTGACAGCAGTTCATTTCACATTCAAAACGCACTAAGTGTATGGGTGAAACCTTTTCTAGTGTTCTGGAAGAATGAGTTGATCTGAGATATGAATGAAGTTTCAGTCCATTTTGAATGTGAGATGAACTGCTGTCAAGCTGTAAGTTGGTTAGGAGAACCGAGTGAAGAGTTTTGAAAATGTACCTAAATATTGAGAAATATGTCCTAGTGATTGTCAAAACCTGTAATTTAATTTATCTTGGCAGGGTAAATCCCAGCGTTTTCTCTAGTTTATTTTAGTTTATTTGAGAAGTTGCACATATATT
Organism: Scardinius erythrophthalmus; assembly: GCF_964197995.2. Taxonomy (NCBI): domain Eukaryota; kingdom Metazoa; phylum Chordata; class Actinopteri; order Cypriniformes; family Leuciscidae; genus Scardinius; species Scardinius erythrophthalmus. Next base: position 72,256 of record NW_028296462.1, on the reverse strand, counting down.
GGTAACAGTACTGTGAGGGTTGTTGGCCTGTTTTCTCACCTGAGACAAACACTGGCCTTTCAGGCCTTCCTGCATTAATATGTAAATTGTGTGTGGGGGGAAGTGCAACAACTCAATACAAACACTAGAGTCTACATACACATGAAAAATACCTATTTTAGAATATCAAGGATAATAATGAGTTATAGTTAAATCATTCAATCATTTATACCACAGTCTTAAATTATATCTTAAATTATATCAGGTTGAAAGACCATGATATCTTCTCCTAACCAACTTACAGCTTGACAGCAGTTCATTTCACATTCAAAATGCACTGAAACTTCATTCATGTCTCAGATCAACTCATTCTTCCAGAACACTAGAAAAGGTTTTACCCAAAAAACACAAGTTAAATAAAAAAACACAAATAACAGGTAGCATTATAACATATTTCTGCTGTTTTCTGTTGTTCAGAATTCACAGCATTTTATGTCAAATGTTCATTGTTTACAGTACAGTACACATTTCCCCCCAAGTTTCCCCTTTTTATAGATGGTGATGAAACTGAAAGATTAATACCTGTATGTGTTCAGCTGTTGCAACTGTTGCAAATGTCTGTGTCATTCAATGTTGTATTAATGCATTCAGTGACAAAATCTTCCAAACTACATATTTCACTTAGACACAACCACGGCCAAAACTCAGAGCCCATTTTTATACACTCTTTTATACGCTCAAAACTGTTAAACATAATTGAAAGATCTTATAAACATTGAGATCTTTCAATTTAAATGAATTAATTTCTCACTTAAACACAAAGACAAACAGAACTTGATTTACTATACAGGCTTATTTGCACATGCTTACATATTTTTCCAAGACTGTGTTATTTAATTTAAAAACCTAAGCTAGACTGAAATGTGCAATATTTCTACCATATACCACATTGATATATATTCTGAATATTCTTTTTTGAAAAAAATCTGAAAAATGAAGATGTAACTAAACACATACACAAGTCTTAGGGCCCTATCTTGCACCCAGCGCAATTGACTTTGTACACCGACGCATGTATCATTCCTATTTTGCACCCGCGCAAAGCTGACTTTTCCCTCCACAGACGCACGTCGGTAAGTTAGGAAATGAACTTGTGCTCCTCGGGGCGGTTCAGCTCAAAGAGGAGGCGTGTTCCGGCGCAAACGTTCCTTCATGCTATTTTGCAGTTCCAGAAAATAATTGCGCCACTAACCAGGAAAAAATAGTTTTAAGTCAGTGGCGCGTTGCGCATGTTATTCATATGCTATTTTAAGGGCGCATGCTTGGCCATAATCAATGTAGCGTGTGCACAACGCGCATACACTTTGATTCTCTCATCTACACAGAAGCAGCAGGTTTCATTTTTGAAAATCATACATTATTAGGCCTACGATAGATAGATAGATAGATAGATAGATAGATAGATAGATAGATAGATAGATAGATAGATAGATAGATAGATAGATAGATAGATAGATAGATAGATAGATAGATAGATAGATAGAGCATACATCTAGCTTACACATTTACCCAAATTATCATACGCCTGTTTAACCAAAGTTAATTTGGGTGGGTTTCTCCATTTCAATGTAACTTCTCTCTTTTACGGCCGTGATGAGAGCGTTGCTCTCCTCGGTTGTGAACTGCTCCTGGCGCGCGCCTGGCAAATCCGCCGTTACAATAGCAATCCATGGAAAACCATGGAAAAAGCGCGTCTGCTTTTAAAGGGAATGTGAGATGACGCTCTGATTGGTTTATTTCACGTTACGCCCAAACCACACCTATGAATAATGAAGCTACTTCAGACCAACCCCTTTTAGATTTGCGCCGGGCGCAAGAGTCATTTATCCCGCCGGGAAAATAGCAACAGCGCCCAAGACCCGCCCACAAAGTTACTTGCGCTTTGCGCTTGAGACTTGCGTTTCAGATCGTTAAAATAGGGCCCTTAGTCTTTCATTTTCATCACCATCTATACAAAAGGAAATAATTTTGTACATTAATGTAAACATGATCCATGTAACATAAACTGCATTGAATTCTGAACAGCAGAAAATAGTGCATATTGCTGCCTGTTGTTTGTGTGTGTTTTGTTTTGTATATTTAATTTATGTTTGTTGGCTGAAACCTTCACAGTTCTGAAAGAATGACTTAATTTGAGACATGAATGATGTGTTCTGGTAGTTTTAATGCGTTTTAAATGTGAAATTAACTGCAGTGAAGCTGAAAGTTGGTTAAGACAATGGGAGTGAAGAGCTTTGAAAGAAGTGATAAGTATTGAGAAATACATACATTCTAATTTAATTTGATTAGAATATAACATTCTAATCTTGTCGGATAACAGATTATGATCGGGTTACAAGCATCCCCTGTCAGTCAGGGGAAAAATGTAATGATGCCCAGTATCAAGTGTAATTTAAGTCCAAAGGGAAACAATGTTTTTATTTTATTTTTTTTACTGCCAATGTCTGAGAGACCACAACCCATAAGATTGGTCTTTCATTACAGAAAATAGGGTCTAAACTTTGTTGCTAAAGTGAAAAATGTGTACCGTAATTGCTGCTAATATACAGTATCAAATCATGTTATATCATTTTATAATTGTATTAAAATGTATACCTTTTTAAAAAGAACTGCAACATGTTCAAAATTGAAACCAAAGGAATAAATATAAGCATTCCCCTGACTTACTGCTGCGGTCGCATTATATTTATCTAGAGTCTAGATCATGTACAGTTTAACTTATGTGGTGACCTGCAATTGTTACCTTAAAGCAATATTTCTGCTCTATTCACCCCCGGCCAAAAACGATCACCTCAGTTTTGTCTTCATTTAAAGACAAAAAGTTTTGAGCAAGCCAAGATTTAACCTCATCTAAGCATAATGAAAGAGAAATTAATGAGAATTTAACAGTTAAAAAGATAATGCAAGTAATTTTCAAACTAAAGTAATACAATACACAACTGCGTGCAAAATGTAAAATACTGTTAAATACAACTATAACATTGTTTACAAACAAACCCTATAAACACTAAAAGGGCTGTATTATGCAAGCCAGGCCAGTAGTTCACTTTGTAAAAAAAAAAAGGCAAACACATAATACTCATGACCATGTGAACACCTGATGATAAGTACACATGTGAACATGTTATATACTTGTGCATGACCAGCCTGATCTCATGAACATGCATCTCTATAGCACGCATTGTTTATCGTGCAATGTTTTATGCGAAAATTAGTTTTTTACATGCATATGATACACACTTTATTGCGTGTACACACACCCTACAACACTAATCCTAACCAAACATATAATACATATTACATATTACACACCACTACTAAACCTACCCTAAACCCACCCATGCGCATCACATACACGTAAAAACTAATTTCCGCGTATAAATTGCACAATAAACACAATGGGCCCTATTTTAACGATCTGAAACGCAAGTGTCAAAGCGCAAAGCGCAAGTAACTTTGTGGGCGGATCTCGTCGCTGTTGCTATTTTCCCGGCGGGATAAATGACTCTTGCGCCCGGCGCAAATCTAAAAGGGGTTGGTCTGAAGTAGCTTCATTATTCATAGGTGTGGTTTGGGCGTAACGTGAAATAAACCAATCAGAGCGTCATCTCACATTCCCTTTAAGAGCAGGCACGCTTGTTTTAGGCGCACGCGAGGAGCGGTGGAGGAGACCGACGTTCTTGTCAGGGACGTTGGGGATGGAGAAACACACCCAAATTAACTTTGGTTAAACATTAAACAGGCGTATGATAATTTGGGTAAATGTGTGAGCTAGATGTATGCTTTTATAATAAACTATCTATCTATCTATCTATTGTAATAATGTATGATTTGCAAAAATGAGAACTGCTGCTTCTGTGTAGATGAGAGAATAAAAGTGTATGTTGTGCACACGCTACATTGATTATGGCCAAGTATGCGCCCTTAAAATAGCATATGAATAACATGCTCAACGCGCCACTGACTTTGAACTGTTTTTTTTTCGGTCAGTGGCGCAATTGTTTTCTAAACCTGTAAAATAGCATGAGGGAACGTTTGTGCCGGAACACGCCTCCTCTTTGCGCTGAACCGCCCCGGGAGCGCAAGTGTATTTCTTAGTTAACCGACGTGCGTCTGTGCAGGGAAAAGTCTGCTTTGCGCGGGTGCAAAATAGGAATGATACATGCGTCGCTGTACAAAGTCAATTGCGCTGGGTGCGAGATAGGGCCCAATGTGTGCTATAGAGAAGCATTTAGTGTGACCGGGTTGGAATGACATACCAATTTCACAAATTCCCGTTTATGTTGTTTACATGCAGATGGTAAAGGCATCATTTTCAAAACCTTGCACTTTAAAACTCGTTTTCAAAAGCTTGCATTGTCAGGCCCACAAAATGGCATTTTCGTTGAAATGAACGGCCAAAACGTTTTCAGTTTTCAGTTGAAAATGATGTCGTGTAAACAGACCCTAAAGCATTTATTATTTATTGCACTTTAGTTTTGTTAATTGTTCATTTAAGTTGGCCTATTTATTATATATACAGTTATATATGAAGAGTTTCGTTGCAAAACGAGATATATCCATTTTGAGAAATGTTGGTTATTTGACAGATATCAACAGTCAAGTTCATTCACAATTTTTTGTACATTAAACTATTACCTGAGCTCAGTGAAGGCCAGGGACACAATATTCTTCAAATCCAGGATATTTTTTATTTAATTTTATGTCCATAAATAGTTCATAAATAAGTCAAAAACCATGCCAAAATGCAACATATTTAACTTAACATTGTCAATCATCTTAAATTGGTTAAAAAAACAATATATCATAAATATATGGAATAGTATATACAAAGATTGATTAATAATAATAAGATTCTGAGTTAGTTTTGGCCAGAACATACACAACATAACAACATATATATATATATTTTTTTTTTGCAAAATGCTATATATCCACCTTAGGCTATATTCTACTATTGTAATACCATTAAGAAAAGCTAGTGAATCAATGTTTTGTTTGTGTGTGTGTGTGTGTGTGTGTGTATGTGTGTGACGTAGCCTACTTGACTGACAGCTCGCCTACAGTATAAACAATTAAATGGTAAACGTTTTTTAGTTAGCCTATTGAATCCTCTTTTTAAAAATATATGTTTTTTGTTTTGATATTATCGTTAAATCACTGAGCAAACTCGGAGCACTTCACCGGCGGTTACTCTCTCCTCGCGTGACATCCTGAGCTCGCGCAGCATCCTGAACGTTCTATAGCCTAACCGTTATATCGCACTTTGTAAAGAAACTGGGCTGGCGGATATTGCGTTTTGTGAAAAAATGAATTTTGTAGTAGGCTTAAAATGTACATTTTTAAATCTTATTAATGGCAGCAATTCACACATAGATTAAGGTACATCTGAACAGTGATTTCCAATAATAAAATCCAAATGTCAAAAAATGGCGTTTATCGCGTTTTGCAACCAAACTCTTCATATACAGTTTTATTCTGGTTTACTGTGTTCACAGAAGCACTGCGGGTGCTTGATGTGACGGTGTGTGAATCCTCATGTTCTGTTGTTTATGCTGCTATTTGCACATGTAAGTCTACATGTTTGAGGTATTTGAATCGGTCACAGACTATTATCTATTCTAATTCCATTTAATTCTAATCTAACCTTCAAATCATGTCAGTTAACTGATCTGACTGGTTAACAAGCACCAGCTGTCAGTCAGAAAACAAAATGTTAAATGAACATCCCTACTTCATATATTTCAACTGAACCAACTAAAAATGTTCAGTGCAGCAAGTCTACATAACATTTTGAGATTGACCTCCAAAATCTTTACAGTGTGTTTGTGATGGCAAGAAATGTACAAAGCAGACAAACACGTATCGTTCTTTACCATCCAACTGGGGACGCGAAGTTCATTTTGATTAATAAAATCATTATTCACTGTTTAAAGTATGCTTTACACTATACTAAAATAAGTCACCTGAAATTGTTACCTTAAAGAGCTATTTCTGTTTGATTAATCCCATAAACCCTAAAGGGACTGCATAACCAAGCATAGAAAGTATCTATGAAGAGAGAAAATAAGCTTTAAATAAGAGAAATAATATTATGAATGATAAAAGGCATAATATATAATATACTATATATATATATATATATATATATATATATATATATATATATATATATATATATATATATATATATATATATATATATATATATATATATATATATATATAGTTACATAATGAAGACAGACTTCACTGCCAGTTCACTTCACTGTTCACACACACACACACACACACACACAGCTCCATTGCAGGCTATTGTGAGTCCCCACTTGTATAGGTAGAGATCGTTCAGAACGTCCCCACTTGGTCAGTGTAGAGTGATATCGGTCTGTTAGTAATATAGACATGTATGTGTGTGTGTGTGCAATGGCACATAACAATGGCAAGTAAATTGTTAGGGACTGCATAACCAAGCTTAGAAAGTATCTCTGAAGAGAGAGCGTTAAATAAGAAAAATAATATTATGAATGATAAGAGGATATTCTCGCCTCTGATTTTGAACTGTTGCTGCCGGTGTCACGATTTTGGGTTTGTTCTTGTCATGTTTTTGTGTCATGTCATGTTTCCATGTCTGTCATGTGATTCCCTGTTTGTCATGTGATCCTGCCATGTGTCTTGTCATTGGTTAATTGTGTGATCACTGTTCATCACAGGTGTCCCTTGTCTTGTCATTAGTCTTTGTATTTAGCCCTCATGTTTTCCATGTGTCTTTGTAAAGTATTGTTTCCTGTAGACCACTGTTTGTAAGTCTTTGTTCATGTTCTGGTTTTTTATTTTTTATTTTTTCATGCCACACCATGTTTTAGTTTTATCTTTGCTTTTGTTTGTAATAAACTGGACTTGGGTTCTCATTTACACTTGCCTTCAGTGGATCCTTATTACAGCCGGGCCGTCTGTATTTTTTACCCAGTTGTAGATTTAAATGGTCTTTCCTCAAGCAATTAAGTTTTTGATAACTGATAATGTTCGTCATTCTTTAAAAAAAAAAAAATTATTGTATATGTTTAACTATGCATATTGTGATCTCTGATGCCTGTGTGAACATATATTATATATATGTTATTATGTGTTATTATATGTATATGAACATAAAGACATACAAAATAAAGACAGACTTAACTGTTCACACACACACACACACACACACACACACAGCTCCATTGCAGGCTATTGTGAGTCCCCACTTGTATAGGTAGAGATCGTTCAGAAAGTCCCCACTTGTATAGGTAGACATCGTTCAGAGTTGAGATTCCATCTTGGCATGTTTAAAAAATTTTTTTTTTGCATATTTGAAGTTATATTATAAAAAAAGACCTTACAAGAAAATTGTGTATTTCATTATTGTTTCTTCAAAATGACCAGATGCAGCAAGTCAACTTAAAAGTTTTGAATTTGATCTTCAAGAAAGGTCCACTGTTGGATGGTAACGAGCGACATACAGTATGTTTGGTTGTATTTAAATTGAGCAATATTTCAAACACTGACTATCTCTGTACATCAACATCCTAGAAACAAAGGAAACAAAAAAAGGACATGTCTACTGAATTTATTACAGTAGAAATTATGTTTTAATTAATGTGCAGCCAATACTATCAGTTGCAATATCTTAATAATATAATAATAATTACATTATAATTATAACATTGAGTTGCAGATCCCCTCTTGGCAAAAAAATAAATAAAAAAATGCATATTTGAAGTTATGTTATGAAAAATATAATATATATGGTAAACCTTTATAATAACTGCATCCTATTAATCATTAGTTAAGCATTAGTAAACAGTTAAATCATAATTCATAAAGCAGACATTAATAAGCAGTTTATACATACAGCTTTAAATGCTGTATTACTGATTTAGAAGCATATCTATAATGTGTTTAATAATTGTATTTTCATACTTTATTAATTATCAATTTATCATTTCTAAATGAAGTATAGCATTATTTACAAACCAGTTATTTAGGTGTTGTCAGTGATTCATAAGATCACTTAGAAAGTGTAAGTAAATGTTGTAGATTCAGGTAGTTATAAACAACACATTCTCATACCTAAGGCGTCACTTTTTGTCACTTTCAACCATGCTTCAATATCTGACGCTCAAAGCACCCTTTAGCGTCCATATGTGACGCTTCGGTTATGGGTAGGTTTAGGCGTCATGTAACTGACGCTTTCGGAAGCGTCAATATCTGACGCTCAAAGCACCCTTTAGCGTCAATATGTGACGCTTCGGTTGGGTAGGTTTAGGTCTGTGGTAGGGTTATGCGTCTCATATGGACGCTAAAGGGTGCTTTGAGCGTCAGATATTGAAGCATGGTTTAAAGTGACGCCTTGGGTATGAGTAAAGCATTTAGTAGTGGTCAGTTAACTATTTTGTGAGCTCATCTGAAGTGAGGACTAGTTGTGCTTTGTAAATCATTTATAAAGGAGATTTAAAGACTCAGTTTTCTTCTAAACAGAAAAAGGTAACAAACACACACACATGGTAATACAGAACATAGAAATATTAACAGCCTTTAAATCTCCTTTATAAATGTTTTACAAGGCATAACTAGTCCTCACTTTAGATGAGCTCACAAAAATAGTGAACTGACCACTACTAAATACTTTATAACTACCTGCATTACAGTAGAAATACATGTTAATGAAGCATTTAACACACTGAGTAACTATTACTATATGTCTGAATAATAAATATCTATGAATGTACATTTAAATAGTTTAATCATTTACTCACACTTTCTAAGTGATCTTATGAACCACTGACAACTCCTAAATAACTGCTTTGTAAATGATACTATACTTTATTTAGAAATGATAAATTGATCATTAATAAAGTATGAAAATACAATTATCAAACACATTATAGATATGCTTTTAAAACAAGAATAAAGCATTTATATCTGTATTTATATACTGCTTATTAATGTCTATTCATTTATAAAACTTTAGAAAATGATTAACTGTTTACTAATTCTTAACTAATGATTAATAGCGTGGAGTTATTATAAAGTGTTACTGAAAGCTCCAGTTAAACAGCAGCTCTACAGTCTCAGAGCCTCTAGGACAGCAGCCATTCAAACAATAGAGAAGTGTGAACGATATAGTTATAGATATAGATATAGTTACATAATGAAGACAGACTTCACTGCCAGTTCACTTCACTGTTCACACACACACACACACACACACACACACACACACACAGCTCCATTGCAGGCTATTGTGAGTCCCCACTTGTATAGGTAGAGATCGTTCAGAAAGTCCCCACTTGTATAGGTAGACATCGTTCAGAGTTGAGATTCTATCTTGGCATGTTTAAGTTTTTTTTTTTTTTTTGCGTATTTGAAGTTATATTATGAAAAAAGACCTTAAAAGAAAATTGTGTATTTCATTTTTGTTTCTTCAAAATGGCCAGATGCAGCAAGTCAACTTAAAAGTTTTGAATTAGATCTTAAAGAAGGGTCCACTGTTGGATGGTAACGAGCGACATACAGTATGTTTGGTTGCATTTAAATTGAGCAATATTTTAAACACTGACTATCTCTGTACATCAACATCCTAGAAACAAAGGAAATAGAAAAAAATTACATGTCTATTGATTTTATTAGAGTAGAAATTATGTTTTAATTAATAGGCCACAACAGAGAATGAATTTCTTAAAGCAATAACTTTGCTGTAATGTCCACAACATAAAGCTTCTGATGTTTTATAGTGCTTTCATTGTAAGTGTTATGATATTCTGTATTATTTGTTGGTATGGAACTGCTACTGAGGTACAGAAGAAATTATTAAGAAAAGTAGTAGCAAGTAAATTGTTAGGGACTGCATAATCAAGCTTAGAAAGTATCTATAAAGAGAGAGCGTTAAATAAGAAAAATAATATTATGAATGATAAGAGGATATTATCGCCTCTGCTTTTGAAATGTTGCCGTCGGGCCATCTGTATTTTTTACCCCGTTGTAGATTTAAATGGTTTTTCCTAAAAAAAATCATTTTTTTATTTTTTGATAACTGATGGGTTATATATATATATATATATATATATATATATATATATATATATATATTGTATATATATATATATATATATAGTTACATAATGAAGGCAGACTTCGCTGCCAGTTCACTTCACTGTTCACACACACACAGCTCCATTGCAGCCTATGAGAGTCCCCACTTGTATAGGTAGAGATCGTTCAGAGTTTCAGGTCCCCACTTGGCATGTTTTTTTAAAAATAAAAAAATGCATATTTGAAGTTATATTATGAAAAAGGAGCTTAAAAGAAAATTTTGTATGTCATTTTTGTTTCTTCAAAATGACCAGAAACACTAGTCCCCTCTTGGCCAGTGTAGAGCGATAGTCCCCTGTTAGTAATATAGACATGTATGTGTGTGTGTGTGTGTGTGTGTGTGTGTGTGTGTGTGTGTGTGTGTGTGTGTGTGTAAGCATGCATTAAGTTAAAATGGTAAAACTGGTTTGCTTTTGTCACAGTTGTGTTCTGTCTGAGTATTGTTGTCTCTGATCACATGTCTTCCTTTGTTCTGTTTTCCCGCCACTCCTTGGTTTCCACGGTAACTGTCATTTAGTGCATCTGTCACACCTGTTTCCTCGTTAGTCTTGTCAGCTGTGTCTTGTTTCCCTGATCAGTTCTCCCATGTATTTAAGCCCTGAGTTTTGCCTTGTTCTTTGTCAGTTCTATGCTGTAATTAGAGTGTGTTGCTGCCTGTTCCGATATCCTGAGTTTAATTCCTATTAAACCTGCATCTTGTATGTTCATCCTTGTCTCCGCGTGCCTTCCTGCAACCATTCCGTGTTTAGCTTTAGTGGAGAAAACTGGTGAAAATAATGAAATTTAAAGTGAACCTGAGCCAATAAGTGGTCTTCTAGTGCCCTCTGCTGGCCATTCTACTTATTAATGAAGTCTTTTCACAGGTGATTTTGCGTCACTCTAGACACTTATAAAATCACTTATATAACAATAACTATTATAACAAAATCATATTTTGTCAGTGTTTATCACTTCATTTGCACTGACACTTCACGTGTTGTAAATCATGGTAAATCACGCTAGAAGCATGGTAAATCATAGTAAATAAATCTAAAATGTGGTGTATCAAGGTAAATCATGCTAGAATCCTGATAAATCATTCTAGAACGTGGTATATTATGGTAAATCATGCTAGAACAGGGTAAATAATGGTAAACCATGGTAAATCATGGTAAACTATGCTAGAACAGGGTAAATCATGGTAAACCATGGTAAATCATGGTAAACCATGGTAAATCATGATAAACTATAGTAAATCATGCTACAATGTGGTATATCATGGTAAATCATGCTAGAACATGGTAAATCAAGGTAAACTAAGATAAATTCATGGTCAACTATGCTAGAACAGGGTAAATCATGGTAAATCATGGTAAATCATGCTAAAACATGGTATTTTCCATCTATGATGTCAGTGGTTACATGCTTGCTAAATAAAACTTGATGTCTTTTGATGTTTTTGTGCTTAAAGGCCTTAAAGGCCTTAACTGCTTGAACCCCGATAAATGCTGCTTGCAGCTTTAATTATTATTATTATTATTATTATTATTCCGCCCTAAAACGCATCGTGCAGCCCAAACCGTAAGAGCTGGAACCTTGAAACTTGGCCAAATGGTAGTCCTCAATTTGGGGAGAACCTATCAAAATATGACCCCGATTGGCCCATAGGTGGCGCTATAATGACCACATTTACTAAATCGCTCATAACTCCTAGACAGTTTGACCTAGAGTCTCAATTTTAGCATCACTGTGATCCCTGGATCCAGACGGACAAAATGGCTATCTCCAAATTGCTCTACGAGCAAAAAAAAATTTTCTATGGGCAATTTAGTGAAAAACCTACTTTTGCGAACTAGTCCTAGGTTTTTGGCCCAATCGGAACCAGACCAGTCTAGCACAGTTCTCTGGAGTCTCTAGATCAATAATTATCAAAAAAACGTTGAACTTTTGCATTGGCCTGGCTGTAACAGGGTCGTTTAGGAAAGGGGTGGGACAAAAAAACACTCAAAAGCCTATACAACCTAAGGGAAAACCCCAAACTTCACAAAAATTGATGAGCAGATGTGTCAGAACATGGTGAAGAAGCATGCCAAGTTTCGTGAAGATCGGACAATAGGTGGCGCTATAACTGTCCAAAACGTCTCTTCTTATTAGGGGTTCAAGCATGAAATGCTGAAACCCTATTGTAATTGTGCTGATTTTTATTATTATTATTATTATTATTATTATTATTCCGCCCTAAAACGCATCGTGCAGCCCAAACCGTAAGAGCTGGAACCTTGAAACTTGGCCAAATGGTAGTCCTCAATTTGGGGAGAACCTATCAAAATATGACCCCGATTGGCCCATAGGTGGCGCTATAATGACCACATTTACTAAATCGCTCATAACTCCTAGACAGTTTGACCTAGAGTCTCAATTTTAGCATCACTGTGATCCCTGGATCCAGACGGACAAAATGGCTATCTCCAAATTGCTCTACGAGCAAAAAAAAATTTTCTATGGGCAATTTAGTGAAAAACCTACTTTTGCGAACTAGTCCTAGGTTTTTGGCCCAATCGGAACCAGACCAGTCTAGCACAGTTCTCTGGAGTCTCTAGATCAATAATTATCAAAAAAACGTTGAACTTTTGCATTGGCCTGGCTGTAACAGGGTCGTTTAGGAAAGGGGTGGGACAAAAAAACACTCAAAAGCCTATACAACCTAAGGGAAAACCCCAAACTTCACAAAAATTGATGAGCAGATGTGTCAGAACATGGTGAAGAAGCATGCCAAGTTTCGTGAAGATCGGACAATAGGTGGCGCTATAACTGTCCAAAACGTCTCTTCTTATTAGGGGTTCAAGCATGAAATGCTGAAACCCTATTGTAATTGTGCTGATTTTTATTATTAGGGGTTCAAGCACGAAGTGCTGAAACCCTATTGTAATTGTGCTGATTTTTATTATTATTATTAGGGGTTCAAGCACGAAGTGCTGAAACCCTATTGTAATTGTGCTGATTTTTAGGGGTTCAAGCACGAAGTGCTGAAACCCTATTGTAATTGTGCTGATTTTTATTATTATTATTATTATTATTATTCTGCCGTAAAACGCATCGTGCAGCCCAAACCGTAAGGGCTAGAGCTTTGAAACTTTGCCATATGGTAGTACAAAAATCGAGGAGAGGTTATCAAATTATGACCCCGATTGGCCCATAGGTGGCGCTATAGCAACCAAAAGCGCGAAACTGCTCATAACTCCTAGACCGTAAGTCATAGACTCAAGTGTCTTATATCATTGGAAAGCTGGACGCCTGACGAACAAAACGTATATCTCCGATTTTATTTCCGCCATGATAGATTTTCCGCCATTTTGAATTTTGTCGAAAATCTACTTTTGCGAACTAGTCCCTGGTTTTTTGCCCGATCGGAACCAAACCAGTGCAGAATTGTTCTCTGGAGTCTGAATATCAATAATTATCAAAAAAAAGTTGAAATTTCGATTCACGGTCGCTAGGGGGTGCAAAATTAACGTTGTGGGAGGAGCCTATTTTACTAAAATGGCTATAACTCCAGAAGTAAAAGAGGTATTTTAACCAAACCTGGTACACATGTGTAAGACGTCAATATGAGGTCACGGTAAAAAAATCGCGGCGATTGGTCACATGGTGGCGCTATAACATGAAAAAAACATAAAACAGGCTATAACCACCTGACCGTTAGTCCGATTGACTTGAAAATTGGTATGCAGTGTCTTGGTCCAAGGTGCCATGTATGTCTATGAGGACATTGGTGTATCTCAAAAAACATGGCCGCCATCGGCCAATGAAGTTTGAGCACCTATTAGACAAGGTTAACGGAGGCCTATCGGAACGAAACTCGGTGGGCATGTTCGACTCATGGCCCTAGAGGTCTGTAAGAATTTTAAAAGAAATCGGCCACTAGTTGGCGCTAACGAGTTTTATGGCTCTGTAATCACGTGGTGTTACACTTATTGTCACAAAATGCATACCATTTGATAGATCTCCTCTTGTTGAACAACTTTGCCTCAAGAACCATTGCTGTCAATCAAACCGTTCATTAAATATTCGTAATTATGTTAAAAACCTACTTTTGCGAACTAGTCCTAGGTTTTTCGCCCGATCAGAACCAAACGAGTCTAGGACAATTCTATGGACTCTCAAGATCAATAATTATCAAAAAAAAGTTGAACTTTTGCATTTTTCGCATGGGTATATTGGGTCATAAAGAAAATGGGCGTGGCAAAATGCACTCAAAAGCCTATAAATCCTAAACAAAAACTCAGAACTTCACGAAAATTGGTGAGCTTATGTGCCATAACATCATTAACAAGCATGCAAAATTTCATGGAGATCGGACTATAGATGGTGCTATAACTGTTAAAAAGCTTTAAAAAACACATATTTCCTATGGTAAATTGCCTGTATTGGCTGTAAATGGACTTTTCCATCTATTATTTCAGTGGTTAAAAGCTTTCTAAATAAATCTTAATGTCTTAAATGCTTATGTGCCTAAAGGCCTTAAATGCTTGAACCCCGATAAATGCTGCTTGTTATTATTATTTTTCCGCCATAAAACGCATCGTGCAGCCCAAACCGTAAGACCTAGAGACTTGAAACTTTGCCAGATGGTAGTACTATTGCTCGCTACTCAGATACACGGACTCAGCCCAATCGGCCCATAGGTGGCGCTATAGCAACCAAAAGCGCGAAACAGCTCATAACTCCTAGACCTTATGTCGTAGACTCAAGTGTCTTATATCATTGGAAAGCTGGACGCCTGACGAACAAAACGTATATCTCCGATTTCATTTCCGTCATGATAGATTTTCCGCCATTTTGAATTTTGTCAAAAACCTACTTTTGCGAACTAGTCCCTGGTTTTTTGCCCGATCGGAACCAAACCAGTGCAGAATTGTTCTCTGGAGTCTGAAGATCAATAATTATCGAAAAAAAGTCGAAATTCTGATTCTTGGTCGCTAGGGGGTGATAAATTAATGTTGTGGGAGGAGCCTATTTTACTAAAATGGCTATAACTCGAGAAGTAAATGAGATATCTTCACCAAACTTGGTACACATGTGTAAGAGGTCAATCTGAGGTCACAGTAAACAAATTGCGTCGATTGGCCACATGGTGGCGCTATAAAACAAAACAAAAACGTATAGACACCTGACCGTTTTTCCGAATGACTTGAAGCTTGGTATGCAGTGTCTTGGCCCAAGGGGCCATGTATGTCTAAAAGGATATTGGCATATCTCGAAAAACATGGCCGCCATTGGCCAATGAGGTTTGAGCACCTATTAAACAAGGTTAACGGAGGCCGATCGGAACGAAACTCGATGGGCATGTTTGACTCATGGCCCTAGAGGTCTGTAAGAGTTTTGAAAGAAATCGGCCACTAGTTGGCGCTAACGAGTTTTATGGCTCTGTAATCACGTGGTGTTACACTTATCGTCACAAAATGCATATCATCTGATAGATCTGCTCATGCTGAACAACTTTGCCTCAAGAACTAATGCTGTCAATTAAACCGTTTATTAAATATTCAAGAATATGTTCAAAACCTACTTTTGCGAACTAGTCCTAGGTTTTTCGCCCGATTGGAACCAGAACAGTGTAGGACAATTTTCTGGACTCTCTAGATCAATAATTATCAAAAAAAAGTTGAACTTTTGCATTTGGATGGCTGTAATAGGGTCATTTATAAAATGGGTGTGGCAAAATGCACTAAGAAGCCTATAGATCATAAATAAAAACTCAGAACTTCACAAAAATTGGTGAGCATATGTGACATAACGTCATTAACAAGCATGTGAAATATTATGGAGATCAGACCATAGGTGGCGCTATAACTGTTAAAAAGCTTTAAAACCATATATTACATGCTTGCTAAATAAAACTTAATAACTTTTGATGCTTTTGTGCTTAAATGCCTTAAAGGCATTAACTGCTTGAACCCCGATAAACGCTGCTTGCAGCTTTAATTAGGGGTTCAAGCACGAAGTGCTGAAACCCTATTGTAATTGTGCTGATTTTTATTAGGGGTTCAAGCACGAAGTGCTGAAACCCTATTGTAATTGTACTGATTTTTATTATTATTATTATTATTATTATTCTGCCGTAAAACGCATCGTGCAGCCCAAACCGTAAGGGCTAGAGCATTGAAACTTTGCCAGATGGTAGTACAAAAATCGAGGAGAGGTTCAGAGATTATGACCCCGATTGGCCCATAGGTGGCGCTATAGCAACCAAAAGCGCGAAACTGCTCATAACTCCTAGACCGTATGTCGCAGACTCAAGTGTCTTATATCATTGGAAAGCTGGACGCCTGACGAACAAAACGTATATCTCCGATTTCATTTCCGTCATGATAGATTTTCCGCCATTTTGAATTTTGTCGAAAATCTACTTTTGCGAACTAGTCCCTGGTTTTTTGCCCGATCGGAGCCAAACCAGTGCAGAAATGTTCTCTGGAGTCTGAAGATCAATAATTATCGAAAAAAATGTTGAAATTTCGATTCATGGACGCTAGGGGGCGCAAAATAATCGTTGTGGGAGGAGCCTATTTTACTAAAATGGCTATAACTTAAAAAGTAAATAAGATAGCTTCACCAAACTCGGTACACATGTGTATGGGTTCATTCTGGGGTCACAGTAAAAAAATCGCGACGATTGAACACTAGGTGGCGCTATAACATGAAAAAAACATGAAAAGGGCTATAACCACCTGACCGTTAGTCCGATTGACTGGAAAATTGGTATGCAGTGTCTTGGTCCAAGGTGCCATGTATGTCTATGAGGACATTGGCGTATCTCAAAAAACATGGCCGCCATTGGCCAATGAAGTTGAGCACCTATTAGACAAGGTTAACGGAGGCCGATCGGAACGAAACTCGATGGGCATGTTCGACTCATGGCCCTAGAGGTCTGTAAGAATTTTGAAAGAAATCGGCCACTAGTTGGCGCTAACGAGTTTTTTGGCTCTGTAATCACGTGGTGTTACACTTATCGTCACAAAAAGCATATCATTTGATATATCTGCTCATGCTGAACAACTTTGCCTCAAGAACCATTTCTGTCAATCAAACCGTTCATTAAATATTCATGAATATGTTTAAAACCTACTTTTGCGAACTAGTCCTAGGTTTTTTGCCCGATCGGAACCAGACCAGTCTAGGACAATTCTCTGGACTCTCTAGATCAATAATTATCAAAAAAAAGTTGAACTTTTGCATTTGGATGGCTGTAATAGGATCATTTATAAAATGGGCATGGAAAAATACATTAAAAAGCCTATAAATCCTAAATAAAAACCCAGAACTTCACAAAAATTGGTGAACTTATGTGACATAACATCATTAACAAGCATGCAAAATTTCATGGAGATCGGACGATAGGTGGCGCTATAACTGTTAAAAATCTTTAAAACCATATATTTCCTATGGTAAACTGCCTGTATTGACTGTAAATGGTCTTTTCCATCTCTGAATATATAATTTTCATATCATAATGTTAAAAACTAGTGCAATACAATTCTCTGGACTCACTAGAACAATAATTGTCAGAAAAAGTTGAACTACTTCATTTGGGTAGCTATAATAGGTTCACTTCAAAATGTGGCCTTTACCAAGTGTCCCCGAAAGCCTATATCTCTTTAATGAATGTTCAAACCTTCTTAAAAACAAGTCAGAACATGTGAAATATCACTCTGAACATGCATGAAAATTTTCAGACAGATCTGACAAAATTTGCCTCTATAACAGTTAAAAAGGTGAAAATGATATGAATATAATGACATATTAAGCCAAGAAGTGGTATTTTACTGCCCCCTGCTGTTTAAAATAGTCATGTTGTCATATTGTTCTATAATTTATATTTAGACTTTATAAAATCACTATTTTAACATTTACAATTACATTTAGTCAAAAATCCATCTGTTAAATTATTAGTATTGACAGTTTGATCACATCATATATTTCAAATGTCTGTATCTACAATATAATGTGTGTGTGTAGTCTTAGGTTTCTGAATAAATTCTGAATGATCTGATTAATAGCTTACAAAGACTTTGTGAAATGTTTATAGACCATTCAAATATATTTTCATAATGACATATCCCAATAGCATTGAAAAAACAACATTTGTCTTGTGTGTGTGTGTGTGTGTGTGTGTTAACATGCATTATGGATTTAAAATGGAAAAACTGCTTTGCTTTAGTGCAGAAAAATGGTGAAAATCAAGAAGTTTAAAGTGAAAGTGAGCCAATATGTGGTCTTCTACTGCCCTCTGCTGGCCATTCTACTTATTAATGTCTACCCACATATGCTTTTGCATTCATTAGACACTAAAAATCACTTATATAACAATAAAACACTAAAAAATCACTTATATAACAATTACTATTGTAGCACAATCATATTTTGTCAGAGTTTATCACTTCATTTTTACTGATACTTCACATAATTGCTAGCAATGTGGTAAATCATGGTTAAATCACACTAAAAACATGGTAAATCAATAAATGATACTAGAATGTGGTGTATCAAGGTAAATCATACTACAATCCTGGTACATCATTCTAGAACATAGTATATCATGGTACATCATGCTAGAACATGGTAAATCATGGTAAACTATGCTAGAACAGGGTAAATCATGGTAAGCCATGATAAATCATAATAAACTATGGTAAATCATGTTAGAATGTGGTATATCATGGTAAATCATGCTAGAACATGGTAAATCATGGTAAACTATGCTAGAACAGGGTAAATCATGGTAAACTATGATAAATCATGATAAACTATGGTAATCCATGCTAGAATCACAGTAAACAATGGTAAATCATACTAGAATGTAGTATATCATGGTAAATTATGCTAGAATATGGCAAATCATGCTAGAATCATAGTAAATAATACTAGAATGTGCTAAATTGTTGTGGGAGGAGCCTATTTTACTAAAATGGCTATAACTCAAGAAGTAAATGAGATATCTTCACCAAACTCAGTACACATGTGTATGGGTTCAATTTGAGGTCACAGTAAACAATTCTATGGAGATCGGACCATAGGTGGCGCTATAACTGTTAAAAAGCTTTAAAACCATATATATCCCATGGTAAACTGCCTGTATTGGCTGTAAATGGTCTTTTCCATCTATTATGTCCGTGGTTACATGCTTGCTAAATAAATCTTAACTTTTGATGCTTTTGTGCTTAAATGCTTAAAAGGCTTTAACTGCTTGAACCCCGATAAATGCTGCTTGCAGCTTTAATTATTATTATTATTATTATTATTCTGCCGTAAAACGCATCGTGCAGCCCAAACCGTAAGGGCTAGAGCTTTGAAACTTTGCCATATGGTAGTACAAAAATCGAGGAGAGGTTATCAAATTATGACCCCGATTGGCCCATAGGTGGCGCTATAGCAACCAAAAGCGCGAAACTGCTCATAACTCCTAGACCGTAAGTCATAGACTCAAGTGTCTTATATCATTGGAAAGCTGGACGCCTGACGAACAAAACGTATATCTCCGATTTTATTTCCGCCATGATAGATTTTCCGCCATTTTGAATTTTGTCGAAAATCTACTTTTGCGAACTAGTCCCTGGTTTTTTGCCCGATCGGAACCAAACCAGTGCAGAATTGTTCTCTGGAGTCTGAATATCAATAATTATCAAAAAAAAGTTGAAATTTCGATTCACGGTCGCTAGGGGGTGCAAAATTAACGTTGTGGGAGGAGCCTATTTTACTAAAATGGCTATAACTCCAGAAGTAAAAGAGGTATTTTAACCAAACCTGGTACACATGTGTAAGACGTCAATATGAGGTCACGGTAAAAAAATCGCGGCGATTGGTCACATGGTGGCGCTATAACATGAAAAAAACATAAAACAGGCTATAACCACCTGACCGTTAGTCCGATTGACTTGAAAATTGGTATGCAGTGTCTTGGTCCAAGGTGCCATGTATGTCTATGAGGACATTGGTGTATCTCAAAAAACATGGCCGCCATCGGCCAATGAAGTTTGAGCACCTATTAGACAAGGTTAACGGAGGCCTATCGGAACGAAACTCGGTGGGCATGTTCGACTCATGGCCCTAGAGGTCTGTAAGAATTTTAAAAGAAATCGGCCACTAGTTGGCGCTAACGAGTTTTATGGCTCTGTAATCACGTGGTGTTACACTTATTGTCACAAAATGCATACCATTTGATAGATCTCCTCTTGTTGAACAACTTTGCCTCAAGAACCATTGCTGTCAATCAAACCGTTCATTAAATATTCGTAATTATGTTAAAAACCTACTTTTGCGAACTAGTCCTAGGTTTTTCGCCCGATCAGAACCAAACGAGTCTAGGACAATTCTATGGACTCTCAAGATCAATAATTATCAAAAAAAAGTTGAACTTTTGCATTTTTCGCATGGGTATATTGGGTCATAAAGAAAATGGGCGTGGCAAAATGCACTCAAAAGCCTATAAATCCTAAACAAAAACTCAGAACTTCACGAAAATTGGTGAGCTTATGTGCCATAACATCATTAACAAGCATGCAAAATTTCATGGAGATCGGACTATAGATGGTGCTATAACTGTTAAAAAGCTTTAAAAAACACATATTTCCTATGGTAAATTGCCTGTATTGGCTGTAAATGGACTTTTCCATCTATTATTTCAGTGGTTAAAAGCTTTCTAAATAAATCTTAATGTCTTAAATGCTTATGTGCCTAAAGGCCTTAAATGCTTGAACCCCGATAAATGCTGCTTGCAGCTTTAATTATTATTATTATTATTATTATTCCGCCGTAAAACGCATCGTGCAGCCCAAACCGTAAGAGCTGGAACTTTGAAACTTTGACAGATGGTAGTACAAAAATCGAGGAAAGGTTCAGAGATTATGACCCCGATTGGCCCATAGGTGGCGCTATAGCAACCAAAAGCGCGAAACTGTTCATAACTCCTAGACCGTATGTCGTAGACTCAAGTGTCTTATATCATTGGAAAGCTGGACGCCTGACGAACAAAACGTATATCTCCGATTTCATTTCCGCCATGATAGATTTTCCGCCATTTTGAATTTTGTCAAAAACCTACTTTTGCGAACTAGTCCCTGGTTTTTTGCCCGATTGGAACCAAACCAGTGCAGAAATGTTCTCTGGAGTCTGAATATCAATAATTATCGAAAAAAAGTGGAAATTTCGATTCACGGTCGCTAAGGGGCGCCAAAACGTACGTTGTGGGAGGGGCCTATTTTACTAAAATGGCTATAACTCCCGATGTAAATGAGGTATCTTCACCAAACTTGGTACACATGTGTATGAGTTCAATCTGGGGTCACAGTAAAAAAATCGCGACGATTGGCCTCATGGTGGCGCTATAAAATGAAAAAAACATAAAACAGGCTATAACCACCTGACCGTTAGTCCGATTGACTTGAAAATTGGTATGCAGTGTCTTGGTCCAAGGTGCCATGTATGTGTATGAGGACATTGGCGTATCTCAAAAAACATGGCCGCCATCGGCCAACGAAGTTTGAGCACCTATTAGACAAGGTTAACGGAGGCCGATCGGAACGAAACTCAATGGGCATGTTCGGCTCATGGCCCTAAAGGTCTGTAAGAATTTTGAAAGAAATCGGCCACTAGTTGGCGCTAACGAGTTTTACGGCTCTGTAATCACGTGGTGTTATAAATATCCACACAATATGCATATCATTTGATAGATCTCCTCATCCTGAACAACTTTGCCTCAAGAACCATTGCTGTCAATCAAACTGTTCATTAATTATTCATTAATATGTTAAAAACCTACTTTTGCGAACTAGTCCTAGGTTTTTTGCCCGATTGGAACCAGACCAGTCTAGGACAATTCTCTGGACTCTCTAGATCAATAATTATCAAAAAAAAGTTGAACTTTTGCATTTGGATGGCTGTAATAGGGTAATTTATAAAATGGGCGTGTCAAAATACATTAAAAAGCCTATAAATCCTAAATAAAAACTCAGAACTTCACAAAAATTGGTCAGCATATGTGACATAACATCATTAACAAGCATGAAAAATTCTATGGAGATCGGACGATAGGTGGCGCTATAACTGTTAAAAAGCTTTAAAATCATATATTTCCTATGGTAAACTGCCTGTATTGGCTGTAAATGGTCTTTTCCATCTCTGATCATATAATTTTCACATCATAATGTTCAAAACTAGTGCAATACAATTCTCTGGACTCACTAGATCAATAATTGTCAGAAAAAGTTGAACTACTTCATTTGGATAGCTATAATAGGTTCACTTCAAAATCTGGCCTTTACCAAGTGTCCCCGAAAGCCTATATCTCTTTAATCAATGCTCAGACCTTCTTAAAAACAAGTCAGAACGTGTGAAATATCACCCTGAACAAGCATGAAAATTTTCAGACAGATCGGACAAAATTTGCCTCTATAACAGTTAAAAAGGTGAAAATGATATGAATTAATGGCATGTTAAGCCAATAAGTGGTATTTTACTGCCCCCTGCTGTTTAAAATAGTCATTGTCTCATATTGGTATTGGTATCAGCCATGGTAAATCATGATAAATGATGGTGTGTGTGTGTGTGTGTGTGTGTGTGTGTGTGTGTGTGTGTGTGTGTGTGTGTGTGTGTGTGTGTGTGTGTGTGTGTGTGTGGTACAAATATAACAAAGGTTTTATTTTCCAACATGAAAACAAACATAACAGAGTGCTAGTGCACAAACAATAACCGACAATGATAATGGATGAGAGGGGAACTTAAATACACAGATCAAGACGAGGACAACAGGTGACGGTTATGATGATGAGGAGCAGGTGATGATGAGGAGGGTGATGAGGAGCAGGTGCAGGTGATGACGACAGATGGTGAATGTGATGAAGACAGAAGGTGAATGTGATGAAGGTGAATGAGACACCAATATCACTGAAACATTTGTGTGTGTGTGTGTGTGTGTGTGTGTGTGTGTGTGTGTGTGTGTGTGTGTGTGTGTGTGTGTGTGTGTGTAGCATTATTGTGTGTAGCATATGTAGCAAGTATGCATTATTGAGTTAACATTGAAACACTGGTTTGCTTTAGTGCAGAAAACTGGTCAAAATCATGAGGTTTAAAGTGAAAGTGAGCCAATAAGTGGTATTCTACTGCCCTCTGCTGGCCATTCTACTTATTAATTAAATTTTTCCACATGTGCTTGCATTTATACTTGAATACACACTAAAAATCACTTATATAGCAATAACTATTATAACACAATCATATTTTGTCAGTGTTAATCACTTTATTTGCACTGACACTTCAAATAATTGCTAGTAATGTGATAAATCAGGCTAGAAACATGGTAAATCAAAGTAAATAATACTAGATTGTCGTTTATCTCCTGGTAAATAATACTAGAACGTGGTATATCATGGTAAATCATGGTTAACTATGCTGTGTGTGTGTGTGTGTGTGTGTGTGTGTGTGTGTGTGTGTGTGTGTGTGTAAGCATGCATTGAGTTAACATGGATAAACTGGTTTGCTTTAGTGCAGAAAACTGGTTTAAAGTGAAAGTGAGCCAATAAGTGGTCTTCTACTGCCCTCTGCTGGCCATTCTACTTATTAATGAAATATTTCAACATGTGCTTGCATTCATACTTGAATACACACTAAAAAAATCACTTATATAGCAATAACTATTATAACACAATCATATTTTGTCAGTGTTAATCACTTTATTTGCACTGACACTTCAAATAATTGCTAGTAATGTGATAAATCAGGCTAGAAACATGGTAAATCAAAGTAAATAATACTAGATTGTCGTTTATCTCCTGGTAAATAATACTAGAACGTGGTATATCATGGTAAATCATGGTTAACTATGCTGTGTGTGTGTGTGTGTGTGTGTGTGTGTGTGTGTGTGTGTGTGTGTGTGTGTAAGCATGCATTGAGTTAACATGGAAAAACTGGTTTGCTTTAGTGCAGAAAACTGGTTTAAAGTGAAAGTGAGCCAATAAGTGGTCTTCTAGTGCCCTCTGCTGGCCATTCTACTTAATAATGAAATATTTTACATGTGCTTTTGCATTCATACTTGGACACACTAAAAATCACGTATATAACTAACTATTATAACACAATAATATTTTGTCAGTGTTCATCACCTCATTTGCACTGACACTTCACATAATTGCTAGTAATGTGGTTAATCATGCTAGAAACATTGTAAATCATAGTAAATAATACTGAAATGAGGTGTATCAAGGTAAATCATGCTAGAATCCTAATAAATCATTCTGGAACATGGTATATGATAGTAAATCATGCTAGAATCATATTAAATAATTCTAGAATGTGGCAAATCGTTGTGGGAGGAGCCTATTTTACTCAAATGGCTATAACTCAAGAAGTAAATGAGATATCTTCACCAAACTCAGTACACATGTGTATGGGTTCAATTTGAGGTCACAGTAAACAATTTTATGGAGATCGGACCATAGGTGGCGCTATAACTGTTAAAAAGCTTTAAAACCATATATATCCCATGGCAATTTGCCTGTATTGGCTGTAAATGGTCTTTTCCATCTATTATGTCAGTGGTTACATGCTTGCTAAATAAATCTTAATGACTTTTGATGCTTTTGTGCTTAAATGCCTTAAAGGCCTTAACTGCTTGAACCCCGATAAATGCTGCTTGCAGCTTTAATTATTATTATTATTCTGCCGTAAAACGCATCGTGCAGCCCAAACCGTAAGGGCTAGAGCTTTGAAACTTTGCCATATGGTAGTACAAAAATCGAGGAGAGGTTATCAAATTATGACCCCGATTGGCCCATAGGTGGCGCTATAGCAACCAAAAGCGCGAAACTGCTCATAACTCCTAGACCGTAAGTCATAGACTCAAGTGTCTTATATCATTGGAAAGCTGGACGCCTGACGAACAAAACGTATATCTCCGATTTTATTTCCGCCATGATAGATTTTCCGCCATTTTGAATTTTGTCGAAAATCTACTTTTGCGAACTAGTCCCTGGTTTTTTGCCCGATCGGAACCAAACCAGTGCAGAATTGTTCTCTGGAGTCTGAATATCAATAATTATCAAAAAAAAGTTGAAATTTCGATTCACGGTCGCTAGGGGGTGCAAAATTAACGTTGTGGGAGGAGCCTATTTTACTAAAATGGCTATAACTCCAGAAGTAAAAGAGGTATTTTAACCAAACCTGGTACACATGTGTAAGACGTCAATATGAGGTCACGGTAAAAAAATCGCGGCGATTGGTCACATGGTGGCGCTATAACATGAAAAAAACATAAAACAGGCTATAACCACCTGACCGTTAGTCCGATTGACTTGAAAATTGGTATGCAGTGTCTTGGTCCAAGGTGCCATGTATGTCTATGAGGACATTGGTGTATCTCAAAAAACATGGCCGCCATCGGCCAATGAAGTTTGAGCACCTATTAGACAAGGTTAACGGAGGCCTATCGGAACGAAACTCGGTGGGCATGTTCGACTCATGGCCCTAGAGGTCTGTAAGAATTTTAAAAGAAATCGGCCACTAGTTGGCGCTAACGAGTTTTATGGCTCTGTAATCACGTGGTGTTACACTTATTGTCACAAAATGCATACCATTTGATAGATCTCCTCTTGTTGAACAACTTTGCCTCAAGAACCATTGCTGTCAATCAAACCGTTCATTAAATATTCGTAATTATGTTAAAAACCTACTTTTGCGAACTAGTCCTAGGTTTTTCGCCCGATCAGAACCAAACGAGTCTAGGACAATTCTATGGACTCTCAAGATCAATAATTATCAAAAAAAAGTTGAACTTTTGCATTTTTCGCATGGGTATATTGGGTCATAAAGAAAATGGGCGTGGCAAAATGCACTCAAAAGCCTATAAATCCTAAACAAAAACTCAGAACTTCACGAAAATTGGTGAGCTTATGTGCCATAACATCATTAACAAGCATGCAAAATTTCATGGAGATCGGACTATAGATGGTGCTATAACTGTTAAAAAGCTTTAAAAAACACATATTTCCTATGGTAAATTGCCTGTATTGGCTGTAAATGGACTTTTCCATCTATTATTTCAGTGGTTAAAAGCTTTCTAAATAAATCTTAATGTCTTAAATGCTTATGTGCCTAAAGGCCTTAAATGCTTGAACCCCGATAAATGCTGCTTGTTATTATTATTTTTCCGCCATAAAACGCATCGTGCAGCCCAAACCGTAAGACCTAGAGACTTGAAACTTTGCCAGATGGTAGTACTATTGCTCGCTACTCAGATACACGGACTCAGCCCAATCGGCCCATAGGTGGCGCTATAGCAACCAAAAGCGCGAAACAGCTCATAACTCCTAGACCTTATGTCGTAGACTCAAGTGTCTTATATCATTGGAAAGCTGGACGCCTGACGAACAAAACGTATATCTCCGATTTCATTTCCGTCATGATAGATTTTCCGCCATTTTGAATTTTGTCAAAAACCTACTTTTGCGAACTAGTCCCTGGTTTTTTGCCCGATCGGAACCAAACCAGTGCAGAATTGTTCTCTGGAGTCTGAAGATCAATAATTATCGAAAAAAAGTCGAAATTCTGATTCTTGGTCGCTAGGGGGTGATAAATTAATGTTGTGGGAGGAGCCTATTTTACTAAAATGGCTATAACTCGAGAAGTAAATGAGATATCTTCACCAAACTTGGTACACATGTGTAAGAGGTCAATCTGAGGTCACAGTAAACAAATTGCGTCGATTGGCCACATGGTGGCGCTATAAAACAAAACAAAAACGTATAGACACCTGACCGTTTTTCCGAATGACTTGAAGCTTGGTATGCAGTGTCTTGGCCCAAGGGGCCATGTATGTCTAAAAGGATATTGGCATATCTCGAAAAACATGGCCGCCATTGGCCAATGAGGTTTGAGCACCTATTAAACAAGGTTAACGGAGGCCGATCGGAACGAAACTCGATGGGCATGTTTGACTCATGGCCCTAGAGGTCTGTAAGAGTTTTGAAAGAAATCGGCCACTAGTTGGCGCTAACGAGTTTTATGGCTCTGTAATCACGTGGTGTTACACTTATCGTCACAAAATGCATATCATCTGATAGATCTGCTCATGCTGAACAACTTTGCCTCAAGAACTAATGCTGTCAATTAAACCGTTTATTAAATATTCAAGAATATGTTCAAAACCTACTTTTGCGAACTAGTCCTAGGTTTTTCGCCCGATTGGAACCAGAACAGTGTAGGACAATTTTCTGGACTCTCTAGATCAATAATTATCAAAAAAAAGTTGAACTTTTGCATTTGGATGGCTGTAATAGGGTCATTTATAAAATGGGTGTGGCAAAATGCACTAAGAAGCCTATAGATCATAAATAAAAACTCAGAACTTCACAAAAATTGGTGAGCATATGTGACATAACGTCATTAACAAGCATGTGAAATATTATGGAGATCAGACCATAGGTGGCGCTATAACTGTTAAAAAGCTTTAAAACCATATATTACATGCTTGCTAAATAAAACTTAATAACTTTTGATGCTTTTGTGCTTAAATGCCTTAAAGGCATTAACTGCTTGAACCCCGATAAACGCTGCTTGCAGCTTTAATTATTATTATTATTATTATTATTCCGCCGTAAAACGCATCGTGCAGCCCAAACCGTAAGAGCTGGAACTTTGAAACTTTGACAGATGGTAGTACAAAAATCGAGGAAAGGTTCAGAGATTATGACCCCGATTGGCCCATAGGTGGCGCTATAGCAACCAAAAGCGCGAAACTGTTCATAACTCCTAGACCGTATGTCGTAGACTCAAGTGTCTTATATCATTGGAAAGCTGGACGCCTGACGAACAAAACGTATATCTCCGATTTCATTTCCGCCATGATAGATTTTCCGCCATTTTGAATTTTGTCAAAAACCTACTTTTGCGAACTAGTCCCTGGTTTTTTGCCCGATTGGAACCAAACCAGTGCAGAAATGTTCTCTGGAGTCTGAATATCAATAATTATCGAAAAAAAGTGGAAATTTCGATTCACGGTCGCTAAGGGGCGCCAAAACGTACGTTGTGGGAGGGGCCTATTTTACTAAAATGGCTATAACTCCCGATGTAAATGAGGTATCTTCACCAAACTTGGTACACATGTGTATGAGTTCAATCTGGGGTCACAGTAAAAAAATCGCGACGATTGGCCTCATGGTGGCGCTATAAAATGAAAAAAACATAAAACAGGCTATAACCACCTGACCGTTAGTCCGATTGACTTGAAAATTGGTATGCAGTGTCTTGGTCCAAGGTGCCATGTATGTGTATGAGG
The DNA here is from genome assembly GCF_964197995.2 of Scardinius erythrophthalmus. Lineage (NCBI taxonomy): Eukaryota > Metazoa > Chordata > Actinopteri > Cypriniformes > Leuciscidae > Scardinius > Scardinius erythrophthalmus. Next base: position 43,785 of record NW_028296462.1, on the reverse strand, counting down.
ACATTGGCGTATCTCAAAAAACATGGCCGCCATCGGCCAACGAAGTTTGAGCACCTATTAGACAAGGTTAACGGAGGCCGATCGGAACGAAACTCAATGGGCATGTTCGGCTCATGGCCCTAAAGGTCTGTAAGAATTTTGAAAGAAATCGGCCACTAGTTGGCGCTAACGAGTTTTACGGCTCTGTAATCACGTGGTGTTATAAATATCCACACAATATGCATATCATTTGATAGATCTCCTCATCCTGAACAACTTTGCCTCAAGAACCATTGCTGTCAATCAAACTGTTCATTAATTATTCATTAATATGTTAAAAACCTACTTTTGCGAACTAGTCCTAGGTTTTTTGCCCGATTGGAACCAGACCAGTCTAGGACAATTCTCTGGACTCTCTAGATCAATAATTATCAAAAAAAAGTTGAACTTTTGCATTTGGATGGCTGTAATAGGGTAATTTATAAAATGGGCGTGTCAAAATACATTAAAAAGCCTATAAATCCTAAATAAAAACTCAGAACTTCACAAAAATTGGTCAGCATATGTGACATAACATCATTAACAAGCATGAAAAATTCTATGGAGATCGGACGATAGGTGGCGCTATAACTGTTAAAAAGCTTTAAAATCATATATTTCCTATGGTAAACTGCCTGTATTGGCTGTAAATGGTCTTTTCCATCTCTGATCATATAATTTTCACATCATAATGTTCAAAACTAGTGCAATACAATTCTCTGGACTCACTAGATCAATAATTGTCAGAAAAAGTTGAACTACTTCATTTGGATAGCTATAATAGGTTCACTTCAAAATCTGGCCTTTACCAAGTGTCCCCGAAAGCCTATATCTCTTTAATCAATGCTCAGACCTTCTTAAAAACAAGTCAGAACGTGTGAAATATCACCCTGAACAAGCATGAAAATTTTCAGACAGATCGGACAAAATTTGCCTCTATAACAGTTAAAAAGGTGAAAATGATATGAATTAATGGCATGTTAAGCCAATAAGTGGTATTTTACTGCCCCCTGCTGTTTAAAATAGTCATTGTCTCATATTGGTATTGGTATCAGCCATGGTAAATCATGATAAATGATGGTGTGTGTGTGTGTGTGTGTGTGTGTGTGTGTGTGTGTGTGTGTGTGTGTGTGTGTGTGTGTGTGTGTGTGTGTGTGTGTGTGTGGTACAAATATAACAAAGGTTTTATTTTCCAACATGAAAACAAACATAACAGAGTGCTAGTGCACAAACAATAACCGACAATGATAATGGATGAGAGGGGAACTTAAATACACAGATCAAGACGAGGACAACAGGTGACGGTTATGATGATGAGGAGCAGGTGATGATGAGGAGGGTGATGAGGAGCAGGTGCAGGTGATGACGACAGATGGTGAATGTGATGAAGACAGAAGGTGAATGTGATGAAGGTGAATGAGACACCAATATCACTGAAACATTTGTGTGTGTGTGTGTGTGTGTGTGTGTGTGTGTGTGTGTGTGTGTGTGTGTGTGTGTGTGTGTGTGTAGCATTATTGTGTGTAGCATATGTAGCAAGTATGCATTATTGAGTTAACATTGAAACACTGGTTTGCTTTAGTGCAGAAAACTGGTCAAAATCATGAGGTTTAAAGTGAAAGTGAGCCAATAAGTGGTATTCTACTGCCCTCTGCTGGCCATTCTACTTATTAATTAAATTTTTCCACATGTGCTTGCATTTATACTTGAATACACACTAAAAATCACTTATATAGCAATAACTATTATAACACAATCATATTTTGTCAGTGTTAATCACTTTATTTGCACTGACACTTCAAATAATTGCTAGTAATGTGATAAATCAGGCTAGAAACATGGTAAATCAAAGTAAATAATACTAGATTGTCGTTTATCTCCTGGTAAATAATACTAGAACGTGGTATATCATGGTAAATCATGGTTAACTATGCTGTGTGTGTGTGTGTGTGTGTGTGTGTGTGTGTGTGTGTGTGTGTGTGTGTAAGCATGCATTGAGTTAACATGGATAAACTGGTTTGCTTTAGTGCAGAAAACTGGTTTAAAGTGAAAGTGAGCCAATAAGTGGTCTTCTACTGCCCTCTGCTGGCCATTCTACTTATTAATGAAATATTTCAACATGTGCTTGCATTCATACTTGAATACACACTAAAAAAATCACTTATATAGCAATAACTATTATAACACAATCATATTTTGTCAGTGTTAATCACTTTATTTGCACTGACACTTCAAATAATTGCTAGTAATGTGATAAATCAGGCTAGAAACATGGTAAATCAAAGTAAATAATACTAGATTGTCGTTTATCTCCTGGTAAATAATACTAGAACGTGGTATATCATGGTAAATCATGGTTAACTATGCTGTGTGTGTGTGTGTGTGTGTGTGTGTGTGTGTGTGTGTGTGTGTGTGTGTGTAAGCATGCATTGAGTTAACATGGAAAAACTGGTTTGCTTTAGTGCAGAAAACTGGTTTAAAGTGAAAGTGAGCCAATAAGTGGTCTTCTAGTGCCCTCTGCTGGCCATTCTACTTAATAATGAAATATTTTACATGTGCTTTTGCATTCATACTTGGACACACTAAAAATCACGTATATAACTAACTATTATAACACAATAATATTTTGTCAGTGTTCATCACCTCATTTGCACTGACACTTCACATAATTGCTAGTAATGTGGTTAATCATGCTAGAAACATTGTAAATCATAGTAAATAATACTGAAATGAGGTGTATCAAGGTAAATCATGCTAGAATCCTAATAAATCATTCTGGAACATGGTATATGATAGTAAATCATGCTAGAATCATATTAAATAATTCTAGAATGTGGCAAATCGTTGTGGGAGGAGCCTATTTTACTCAAATGGCTATAACTCAAGAAGTAAATGAGATATCTTCACCAAACTCAGTACACATGTGTATGGGTTCAATTTGAGGTCACAGTAAACAATTTTATGGAGATCGGACCATAGGTGGCGCTATAACTGTTAAAAAGCTTTAAAACCATATATATCCCATGGCAATTTGCCTGTATTGGCTGTAAATGGTCTTTTCCATCTATTATGTCAGTGGTTACATGCTTGCTAAATAAATCTTAATGACTTTTGATGCTTTTGTGCTTAAATGCCTTAAAGGCCTTAACTGCTTGAACCCCGATAAATGCTGCTTGCAGCTTTAATTATTATTATTATTCTGCCGTAAAACGCATCGTGCAGCCCAAACCGTAAGGGCTAGAGCTTTGAAACTTTGCCATATGGTAGTACAAAAATCGAGGAGAGGTTATCAAATTATGACCCCGATTGGCCCATAGGTGGCGCTATAGCAACCAAAAGCGCGAAACTGCTCATAACTCCTAGACCGTAAGTCATAGACTCAAGTGTCTTATATCATTGGAAAGCTGGACGCCTGACGAACAAAACGTATATCTCCGATTTTATTTCCGCCATGATAGATTTTCCGCCATTTTGAATTTTGTCGAAAATCTACTTTTGCGAACTAGTCCCTGGTTTTTTGCCCGATCGGAACCAAACCAGTGCAGAATTGTTCTCTGGAGTCTGAATATCAATAATTATCAAAAAAAAGTTGAAATTTCGATTCACGGTCGCTAGGGGGTGCAAAATTAACGTTGTGGGAGGAGCCTATTTTACTAAAATGGCTATAACTCCAGAAGTAAAAGAGGTATTTTAACCAAACCTGGTACACATGTGTAAGACGTCAATATGAGGTCACGGTAAAAAAATCGCGGCGATTGGTCACATGGTGGCGCTATAACATGAAAAAAACATAAAACAGGCTATAACCACCTGACCGTTAGTCCGATTGACTTGAAAATTGGTATGCAGTGTCTTGGTCCAAGGTGCCATGTATGTCTATGAGGACATTGGTGTATCTCAAAAAACATGGCCGCCATCGGCCAATGAAGTTTGAGCACCTATTAGACAAGGTTAACGGAGGCCTATCGGAACGAAACTCGGTGGGCATGTTCGACTCATGGCCCTAGAGGTCTGTAAGAATTTTAAAAGAAATCGGCCACTAGTTGGCGCTAACGAGTTTTATGGCTCTGTAATCACGTGGTGTTACACTTATTGTCACAAAATGCATACCATTTGATAGATCTCCTCTTGTTGAACAACTTTGCCTCAAGAACAATTGCTGTCAATCAAACCGTTCATTAAATATTCGTAATTATGTTAAAAACCTACTTTTGCGAACTAGTCCTAGGTTTTTCGCCCGATCAGAACCAAACAAGTCTAGGACAATTCTATGGACTCTCAAGATCAATAATTATCAAAAAAAAGTTGAACTTTTGCATTTTTCGCATGGGTATATTGGGTCATAAAGAAAATGGGCGTGGCAAAATGCACTCAAAAGCCTATAAATCCTAAACAAAAACTCAGAACTTCACGAAAATTGGTGAGCTTATGTGCCATAACATCATTAACAAGCATGCAAAATTTCATGGAGATCGGACTATAGATGGTGCTATAACTGTTAAAAAGCTTTAAAAAACACATATTTCCTATGGTAAATTGCCTGTATTGGCTGTAAATGGACTTTTCCATCTATTATTTCAGTGGTTAAAAGCTTTCTAAATAAATCTTAATGTCTTAAATGCTTATGTGCCTAAAGGCCTTAAATGCTTGAACCCCGATAAATGCTGCTTGCAGCTTTAATTAGGGGTTCAAGCACGAAGTGCTGAAACCCTATTGTAATTGTGCTGATTTTTATTAGGGGTTCAAGCACGAAGTGCTGAAACCCTATTGTAATTGTGCTGATTTTTATTATTAGGGGTTCAAGCACGAAGTGCTGAAACCCTATTGTAATTGTACTGATTTTTATTATTATTATTATTATTATTATTCTGCCGTAAAACGCATCGTGCAGCCCAAACCGTAAGGGCTAGAGCATTGAAACTTTGCCAGATGGTAGTACAAAAATCGAGGAGAGGTTCAGAGATTATGACCCCGATTGGCCCATAGGTGGCGCTATAGCAACCAAAAGCGCGAAACTGCTCATAACTCCTAGACCGTATGTCGCAGACTCAAGTGTCTTATATCATTGGAAAGCTGGACGCCTGACGAACAAAACGTATATCTCCGATTTGATTTCCGTCATGATAGATTTTCCGCCATTTTGAATTTTGTCGAAAATCTACTTTTGCGAACTAGTCCCTGGTTTTTTGCCCGATCGGAGCCAAACCAGTGCAGAAATGTTCTCTGGAGTCTGAAGATCAATAATTATCGAAAAAATGTTGAAATTTCGATTCATGGACGCTAGGGGGCGCAAAATAATCGTTGTGGGAGGAGCCTATTTTACTAAAATGGCTATAACTTAAAAAGTAAATAAGATAGCTTCACCAAACTCGGTACACATGTGTATGGGTTCATTCTGGGGTCACAGTAAAAAAATCGCGACGATTGAACACTAGGTGGCGCTATAACATGAAAAAAACATGAAAAGGGCTATAACCACCTGACCGTTAGTCCGATTGACTTGAAAATTGGTATGCAGTGTCTTGGTCCAAGGTGCCATGTATGTCTATGAGGACATTGGCGTATCTCAAAAAACATGGCCGCCATTGGCCAATGAAGTTGAGCACCTATTAGACAAGGTTAACGGAGGCCGATCGGAACGAAACTCGATGGGCATGTTCGACTCATGGCCCTAGAGGTCTGTAAGAATTTTGAAAGAAATCGGCCACTAGTTGGCGCTAACGAGTTTTATGGCTCTGTAATCACGTGGTGTTACACTTATCGTCACAAAAAGCATATCATTTGATATATCTGCTCATGCTGAACAACTTTGCCTCAAGAACCATTTCTGTCAATCAAACCGTTCATTAAATATTCATGAATATGTCTAAAACCTACTTTTGCGAACTAGTCCTAGGTTTTTTGCCCGATCGGAACCAGACCAGTCTAGGACAATTCTCTGGACTCTCTAGATCAATAATTATCAAAAAAAAGTTGTACTTTTGCATTTGGATGGCTGTAATAGGGTAATTTATAAAATGGGCGTGTCAAAATACATTAAAAAGCCTATAAATCCTAAATAAAAACTCAGAACTTCACAAAAATTGGTCAGCATATGTGACATAACATCATTAACAAGCATGAAAAATTCTATGGAGATCGGACGATAGGTGGCGCTATAACTGTTAAAAATCTTTAAAACCATATATTTCCTATGGTAAACTGCCTGTATTGACTGTAAATGGTCTTTTCCATCTCTGAATATATAATTTTCATATCATAATGTTAAAAACTAGTGCAATACAATTCTCTGGACTCACTAGAACAATAATTGTCAGAAAAAGTTGAACTACTTCATTTGGATAGCTATAATAGGTTCACTTCAAAATCTGGCCTTTACCAAGTGTCCCCGAAAGCCTATATCTCTTTAATCAATGCTCAGACCTTCTTAAAAACAAGTCAGAACGTGTGAAATATCACCCTGAACAAGCATGAAAATTTTCAGACAGATCGGACAAAATTTGCCTCTATAACAGTTAAAAAGGTGAAAATGATATGATTTAATGGCATGTTAAGCCAATAAGTGGTATTTTACTGCCCCCTGCTGTTTAAAATAGTCATTTTCTCATATTGGTATTGGTATCAGCCATGGTAAATCATGATAAATGATGGTGTGTGTGTGTGTGTGTGTGTGTGTGTGTGTGTGTGTGTGTGTGTGTGTGTGTGGTACAAATATAACAAAGGTTTTATTTTCCAACATGAAAACAAACATAACAGAGTGCTAGTGCACAAACAATAACCGACAATGATAATGGATGAGAGGGGAACTTAAATACACAGATCAAGACAAGGACAACAGGTGACGGTTATGATGATGAGGAGCAGGTGATGATGAGGAGGGTGATGAGGAGCAGGTGCAGGTGATGACGACAGATGGTGAATGTGATGAAGACAGAAGGTGAATGTGATGAAGGTGAATGTGACACCAATATCACTGAAACATTTGTGTGTGTGTGTGTGTGTGTGTGTGTGTGTGTGTGTGTGTGTGTGTGTGTGTGTGTAGCATTATTGTGTGTAGCATATGTAGCAAGTATGCATTATTGAGTTAACATGGAAACACTGGTTTGCTTTAGTGCAGAAAACTGGTCAAAATCATGAGGTTTAAAGTGAAAGTGAGCCAATAAGTGGTCTTCTACTGCCCTCTGCTGGCCATTCTACTTATTAATGAAATTTTTCCACATGTGCTTGCATTTATACTTGAATACACACTAAAAATCACTTATATAGCAATAACTATTATAACACAATCATATTTTGTCAGTGTTAATCACTTTATTTGCACTGACACTTCAAATAATTGCTAGTAATGTGGTAAATCATGGTAAATCATGGTTAACTATGCTGTGTGTGTGTGTGTGTGTGTGTGTGTGTGTGTGTGTGTGTGTGTGTGTGTGTGTGTGTGTGTGTGTGTGTGTGTGTGTGTGTGTGTGTGTGTGTGTGTGTAAGCATGCATTGAGTTAACATGGATAAACTGGTTTGCTTTAGTGCAGAAAACTGGTTTAAAGTGAAAGTGAGCCAATAAGTGGTCTTCTACTGCCCTCTGCTGGCCATTCTACTTATTAATGAAATATTTCAACATGTGCTTGCATTCATACTTGAATACACACTAAAAAAAATCAATTATATAGCAATAACTATTATAACACAATCATATTTTGTCAGTGTTAATCACTTTATTTGCACTGACACTTCAAATAATTGCTAGTAATGTGATAAATCAGGCTAGAAACATGGTAAATCAAAGTAAATAATACTAGATTGTCGTTTATCTCCTGGTAAATAATACTACAACGTGGTATATCATGGTAAATCATGGTTAACTATGCTGTGTGTGTATGTGTGTGTGTGTGTGTGTATGTGTGTGTGTGTGTGTGTGTGTGTGTGTGTGTGTGTGTGTGTGTGTGTGTGTGTGTGTAAGCATGCATTGAGTTAACATGGAAAAACTGGTTTGCTTTAGTGCAGAAAACTGGTTTAAAGTGAAAGTGAGCCAATAAGTGGTCTTCTAGTGCCCTCTGCTGGCCATTCTACTTAATAATGAAATATTTTACATGTGCTTTTGCATTCATACTTGGACACACACTAAAAATCACGTATATAACTAACTATTATAACACAATAATATTTTGTCAGTGTTCATCACCTCATTTGCACTGACACTTCACATAATTGCTAGTAATGTGGTTAATCATGCTAGAAACATTGTAAATCATAGTAAATAATACTGAAATGAGGTGTATCAAGGTAAATCATGCTAGAATCCTAATAAATCATTCTGGAACATGGTATATGATAGTAAATCATGCTAGAATCATATTAAATAATTCTAGAATGTGGCAAATCGTCGTGGGAGGTGCCTATTTTACTCAAATGGCTATAACTCAAGAAGTAAATGAGATATCTTCACCAAACTCAGTACACATGTGTATGGGTTCAATTTGAGGTCACAGTAAACAATTTTATGGAGATCGGACCATAGGTGGCGCTATAACTGTTAAAAAGCTTTAAAACCATATATATCCCATGGCAAATTGCCTGTATTGGCTGTAAATGGTCTTTTCCATCTATTATGTCAGTGGTTACATGCTTGCTAAATGAATCTTAATAACTTTTGATGCTTTTGTGCTTAAATGCCTTAAAGGCCTTAACTGCTTGAACCCCGATAAATGCTGCTTGCAGCTTTAATTATTATTATTATTATTATTCTGCCGTAAAACGCATCGTGCAGCCCAAACCGTAAGGGCTAGAGCTTTGAAACTTTGCCATATGGTAGTACAAAAATCGAGGAGAGGTTATCAAATTATGACCCCGATTGGCCCATAGGTGGCGCTATAGCAACCAAAAGCGCGAAACTGCTCATAACTCCTAGACCGTAAGTCATAGACTCAAGTGTCTTATATCATTGGAAAGCTGGACGCCTGACGAACAAAACGTATATCTCCGATTTTATTTCCGCCATGATAGATTTTCCGCCATTTTGAATTTTGTCAAAAATCTACTTTTGCGAACTAGTCCCTGGTTTTTTGCCCGATCGGAACCAAACCAGTGCAGAATTGTTCTCTGGAGTCTGAATATCAATAATTATCAAAAAAAAGTTGAAATTTCGATTCACGGTCGCTAGGGGGTGCAAAATTAACGTTGTGGGAGGAGCCTATTTTACTAAAATGGCTATAACTCCAGAAGTAAAAGAGGTATTTTCACCAAACTTGGTACACATGTGTAAGAGGTCAATCTGAGGTCACGGTAAAAAAATCGCGGAGATTGGCCACATGGTGGCGCTATAACATGAAAAAAACATAAAACAGGCTATAACCACCTGACCGTTAGTCCGATTGACTTGAAAATTGGTATGCAGTGTCTTGGTCCAAGGTGCCATGTATGTCTATGAGGACATTGGCGTATCTCAAAAAACATGGCCGCCATCGGCCAATGAAGTTTTAGCACCGATTAGACAAGGTTAACGGAGGCCGATCGGAACGAAACTCGATGGGCATGTTCGTCTTATGGCCCTAGAGGTCTGTAAGAATTTTGAAACAAATCGGCCACTAGTTGGCGCTAACGAGTTTTATGGCTCTGTAATCACGTGGTGTTACACTCATCCACACAATATGCATATCATTTGATAGATCTGCTCATGCTGAACAACTTTGCCTCAAGAACCATTGCTGTCAATCAAACCGTTCATTAAATATTCACGAATATGTCTAAAACCTACTTTTGCGAACTAGTCCTAGGTTTTTCACCCGATCGGAACCAGACCAGTCTAGGACAATTCTCTGGACTCTCTAGATCAATAATTATCAAAAAAAAGTTGAACTTTTGCATTTGGATGGCTGTAATAGGGTCATTTATAAAATGGGCGTGGCAAAATACAGTCAAAAGCCTATAAATCATAAATGAAAATGCAGAACTTCACAAAAATTGGTCAGCGTATGTGACATAACATCTTTAACAAGCATGCAAAATTTTATGGAGATCGGACGATAGGTGGCGCTGTAACTGTTAAAAAGCTTTAAAACCATATATTTCCTATGGTAAACTGCCTGTATTGGCTGTAAATGGTCTTTTCCATCTCTGATCATATAATTTTCATATCATAATGTTCAAAACTAGTGCAATACAATTATTTGGACTCACTAGATCAATAATTGTCAGAAAAAGTTGAACTACTTCATTTGGATAGCTATAATAGGTTCACTTCATAATGTAGCCTTTACCAAGTGTCCCCGAAAGCCTATATCTCTTTAATGAATTACTCAGACCTTCTTAAAAACAAGTCAGAACATGTGAAATATCACTCTAAACATGCATGAAAATTTTCAGACAGATCGGACAAAATTTGCCTCTATAACAGTTAAAAAGGTGAATATAATGGCATGTTAAGCCAATAAGTGGTATTTTACTGCCCCCTGCTGTTTAAAATAGGAATTTTGTCATATTGTTCTATAATTTATATTTAGACTTTATAAAATCCCTATTTTAACATTTACAATTACATTTAGTCAAAATCTATCTGTTAAAGTATTAGTACTGACAGTTTGATCACATCATATAGTTCAAATGTCTGTATCTACAACATAATGTGTGTGTGTAGTCTTAGGTTTCTGAATAAATTCTGAATCGTCTGATTAATAGCTTACAAAGACTTTGTGAAATGTTTATTGACCATTCAAATATATTTTCATAATGACATATCCCAATAGCATTGAAAAAACAACAACAACAACATTTGTCTTTGTGTGTGTGTGTGTGTGTGTGTGTGTGTGTGTGTGTGTGTGTGTGTGTGTGTGTGTGTGTGTGTAAGCATGCATTAAGTTAAAATGGTAAAACTGGTTTGCTTTTGTCACAGTTGTGTTCTGTCTGAGTATTGTTGTCTCTGATCACATGTCTTCCTTTGTTCTGTTTTCCCGCCACTCCTTGGTTTCCACGGTAACTGTCATTTAGTGCATCTGTCACACCTGTTTCCTCGTTAGTCTTGTCAGCTGTGTCTTGTTTCCCTGATCAGTTCTCCCATGTATTTAAGCCCTGAGTGTTGCCTTGTTCTTTGTCAGTTCTATGCTGTAATTAGAGTGTGTTGCTGCCTGTTCCGATATCCTGAGTTTAATTCCTATTAAACCTGCATCTTGTATGTTCATCCTTGTCTCCGCGTGCCTTCCTGCAACCATTCCGTGTTTAGCTTTAGTGGAGAAAACTGGTGAAAATAATGAAATTTAAAGTGAAACTGAGCCAATAAGTGGTCTTCTAGTGCCCTCTGCTGGCCATTCTACTTATTAATGAAGTCTTTTCACAGGTGATTTTGCGTCACTCTAGACACTTATAAAATCACTTATATAACAATAACTATTATAACAAAATCATATTTTGTCAGTGTTTATCACTTCATTTGCACTGACACTTCACGTGTTGTAAATCATGGTAAATCACGCTAGAAACATGGTAAATCATAGTAAATAAATCTAAAATGTGGTGTATCAAGGTAAATCATGCTAGAATCCTGATAAATCATTCTAGAACGTGGTATATTATGGTAAATCATGCTAGAACAGGGTAAATAATGGTAAACCATGGTAAATCATGCTAGAATGTGGTATATCATGGTAAATCATGCTAGAACATGGTAAATCAAGGTAAACTAAGATAAATTCATGGTAAACTATGCTAGAACAGGGTAAATCATGGTAAACCATGGTAAATCATGGTAAACCATGGTAAATCATGATAAACTATGGTAAATCATGCTACAGTGTGGTATATCATGGTAAATCATGCTAGAATATGGTAAATCAAGGTAAACTAAGATAAATTCATGGTCAACTATGCTAGAACAGGGTAAATCATGGTAAATCATGGTAAATCATGCTAAAACATGGTATTTTCCATCTATGATGTCAGTGGTTACCTGCTTGCTAAATAAAACTTGATGTCTTTTGATGTTTTTGTGCTTAAAGGCCTTAAAGGCCTTAACTGCTTGAACCCCGATAAATGCTGCTTGCAGCTTTAATTATTATTATTATTCCGCCCTAAAACGCATCGTGCAGCCCAAACCGTAAGAGCTGGAACCTTGATGTGTCAGAACATGGTGAAGAAGCATGCCAAGTTTCGTGAAGATCGGACAATAGGTGGCGCTATAACTGTCCAAAACGTCTCTTCTTATTAGGGGTTCAAGCATGAAATGCTGAAACCCTATTGTAATTGTGCTGATTTTTATTATTATTATTATTATTATTATTATTATTCCGCCCTAAAACGCATCGTGCAGCCCAAACCGTATGAGCTGGAACCTTGAAACTTGGCCAAATGGTAGTCCTCAATTTGGGGAGAACCTATCAAAATATGACCCCGATTGGCCCATAGGTGGCGCTATAATGACCACATTTACTAAATCGCTCATAACTCCTAGACAGTTTGACCTAGAGTCTCAATTTTAGCATCACTGTGATCCCTGGATCCAGACGGACAAAATGGCTATCTCCAAATTGCTCTACGAGCAAAAAAAAATTCTATTCTATTTCTATGGGCAATTTAGTGAAAAACCTACTTTTGCGAACTAGTCCTAGGTTTTTGGCCCAATCGGAACCAGACCAGTCTAGCACAGTTCTCTGGAGTCTCTAGATCAATAATTATCAAAAAAACGTTGAACTTTTGCATTGGCCTGGCTGTAACAGGGTCGTTTAGGAAAGGGGTGGGACAAAAAAACACTCAAAAGCCTATACAACCTAAGGGAAAACCCCAAACTTCACAAAAATTGATGAGCAGATGTGTCAGAACATGGTGAAGAAGCATGCCAAGTTTCGTGAAGATCGGACAATAGGTGGCGCTATAACTGTCCAAAACGTCTCTTCTTATTAGGGGTTCAAGCATGAAATGCTGAAACCCTATTGTAATTGTGCTGATTTTTATTATTATTATTAGGGGTTCAAGCACGAAGTGCTGAAACCCTATTGTAATTGTGCTGATTTTTATTATTATTATTAGGGGTTCAAGCACGAAGTGCTGAAACCCTATTGTAATTGTACTGATTTTTATTATTATTATTATTATTATTCTCCCCTAAAACGCATCGTGCAGCCCAAACCGTAAGAGCTGGAACCTTGAAACTTGGCCAAATGGTAGTCCTCAATTTGGGGAGAACCTATCAAAGTATGACCCAGATTGGCCCATAGGTGGCGCTATAGCGACCAAAAGCGCGAAACTGCTCATAACTCCTAGACCGTATGTCGTAGACTCAAGTGTCCTATATCATTGGAAAGCTGGACGCCTGAAGGTCAAAACGTATATCTCCGATTTTATTTCAGGTATGCAAATTTTTCCGCCATTTTGAATTTTGTCAAAAACCTACTTTTGCGAACTAGTCCCTGGTTTTTCGCCCGATCGGAACCAAACCAGTGCAGAAATGTTCTTTGGAGTCTGAAGATCAATAATTATCGAAAAAAAGTCGAAATTTCGATTCCTGGTCGCTAGCGGGTGATAAATTAATGTTGTGGGAGGAGCCTATTTTACTAAAATGGCTATAACTCGAAAAGGAAATGAGATATCTTCACCAAACTTGGTACACATGTGTATGAGTTCAATTTGGGGTCATAGTAAAAAAATTTCGACGATTGATCACATGGTGGCGCTATAACATGAAAAAAACATGAAAAGGGCTATGACCACGTGACCGTTTGTCCGATTGACTTGAAAATTGGTATGCAGTGTCTTGGTCCAAGGTGCCATGTATGTCTATGAGGACATTGGCGTACCTCGAAAAACATGACAGCCATCGACCAATGAAATTTGAGCACCTATTAGACAAGGTTAACGGAGGCCGATCGGAACGATACTCGATGGGCATGTTCAACTCATGGCCCTAGAGGTCTGTAAGAATTTTGAAAGAAATCGGCCACTAGTTGGCGCTAACGAGTTTTATGGCTCTGTAATCACGTGGTGTTACACTTATTGTCACAAAATGCATATCATTTGATAGATCTGCTCATGCTGAACAACTTTGCCTCAAGAACCATTGCTGTCAATCAAACCGTTCATTAAATATTCGCAATTATGTTAAAAACCTACTTTTGCGAACTAGTCCTAGGTTTTTTGCCCGATCGGAACAAAACCAGTCTAGGGTAATTCTCTGGACTCTCTAGATCAATAATTATCAAAAAAAAGTTCAACTTTAGCATTTTTCGCATGGGTATATTGGGTCATAATGAAAATGGGCGTGGCAAAATGCATTTAAAAGCCTATAAATCCTAAACGAAAACTCAGAACTTCACAAAAATTGGTGAGCATATGTACCATAACAGTCTAAACAAGCATGTAAAATTTCATGAAGATCGTACGATAGGTGGCGCTATAACTGTTAAAAAGCTTTGAAAACCATATATTTCCTATGGTAAATTGCCTGTTTTGGCTGTAAATGGTCTTTTCCATCTATTATTTCAGTGGTTAAAAGCTTTACAAATAAAACTTAATGTCTTAAATGCTTATGTGCTTAAAGGCCTTAAATGCTTGAACCCCGATAAATGCTGCTTGCAGCTTTAATTATTATTATTATTCTGCCGTAAAACGCATCGTGCAGCCCAAACCGTAAGGGCTAGAGCTTTGAAACTTTGCCATATGGTAGTACAAAAATCGAGGAGAGGTTATCAAATTATGACCCCGATTGGCCCATAGGTGGCGCTATAGCAACCAAAAGCGCGAAACTGCTCATAACTCCTAGACCGTAAGTCATAGACTCAAGTGTCTTATATCATTGGAAAGCTGGACGCCTGACGAACAAAACGTATATCTCCGATTTTATTTCCGCCATGATAGATTTTCCGCCATTTTGAATTTTGTCGAAAATCTACTTTTGCGAACTAGTCCCTGGTTTTTTGCCCGATCGGAACCAAACCAGTGCAGAATTGTTCTCTGGAGTCTGAATATCAATAATTATCAAAAAAAAGTTGAAATTTCGATTCACGGTCGCTAGGGGGTGCAAAATTAACGTTGTGGGAGGAGCCTATTTTACTAAAATGGCTATAACTCCAGAAGTAAAAGAGGTATTTTAACCAAACCTGGTACACATGTGTAAGACGTCAATATGAGGTCACGGTAAAAAAATCGCGGCGATTGGTCACATGGTGGCGCTATAACATGAAAAAAACATAAAACAGGCTATAACCACCTGACCGTTAGTCCGATTGACTTGAAAATTGGTATGCAGTGTCTTGGTCCAAGGTGCCATGTATGTCTATGAGGACATTGGTGTATCTCAAAAAACATGGCCGCCATCGGCCAATGAAGTTTGAGCACCTATTAGACAAGGTTAACGGAGGCCTATCGGAACGAAACTCGGTGGGCATGTTCGACTCATGGCCCTAGAGGTCTGTAAGAATTTTAAAAGAAATCGGCCACTAGTTGGCGCTAACGAGTTTTATGGCTCTGTAATCACGTGGTGTTACACTTATTGTCACAAAATGCATACCATTTGATAGATCTCCTCTTGTTGAACAACTTTGCCTCAAGAACCATTGCTGTCAATCAAACCGTTCATTAAATATTCGTAATTATGTTAAAAACCTACTTTTGCGAACTAGTCCTAGGTTTTTCGCCCGATCAGAACCAAACGAGTCTAGGACAATTCTATGGACTCTCAAGATCAATAATTATCAAAAAAAAGTTGAACTTTTGCATTTTTCGCATGGGTATATTGGGTCATAAAGAAAATGGGCGTGGCAAAATGCACTCAAAAGCCTATAAATCCTAAACAAAAACTCAGAACTTCACGAAAATTGGTGAGCTTATGTGCCATAACATCATTAACAAGCATGCAAAATTTCATGGAGATCGGACTATAGATGGTGCTATAACTGTTAAAAAGCTTTAAAAAACACATATTTCCTATGGTAAATTGCCTGTATTGGCTGTAAATGGACTTTTCCATCTATTATTTCAGTGGTTAAAAGCTTTCTAAATAAATCTTAATGTCTTAAATGCTTATGTGCCTAAAGGCCTTAAATGCTTGAACCCCGATAAATGCTGCTTGCAGCTTTAATTATTATTATTATTATTATTATTCCGCCCTAAAACGCATCGTGCAGCCCAAACCGTATGAGCTGGAACCTTGAAACTTGGCCAAATGGTAGTCCTCAATTTGGGGAGAACCTATCAAAATATGACCCCGATTGGCCCATAGGTGGCGCTATAATGACCACATTTACTAAATCGCTCATAACTCCTAGACAGTTTGACCTAGAGTCTCAATTTTAGCATCACTGTGATCCCTGGATCCAGACGGACAAAATGGCTATCTCCAAATTGCTCTACGAGCAAAAAAAAATTCTATTCTATTTCTATGGGCAATTTAGTGAAAAACCTACTTTTGCGAACTAGTCCTAGGTTTTTGGCCCAATCGGAACCAGACCAGTCTAGCACAGTTCTCTGGAGTCTCTAGATCAATAATTATCAAAAAAACGTTGAACTTTTGCATTGGCCTGGCTGTAACAGGGTCGTTTAGGAAAGGGGTGGGACAAAAAAACACTCAAAAGCCTATACAACCTAAGGGAAAACCCCAAACTTCACAAAAATTGATGAGCAGATGTGTCAGAACATGGTGAAGAAGCATGCCAAGTTTCGTGAAGATCGGACAATAGGTGGCGCTATAACTGTCCAAAACGTCTCTTCTTATTAGGGGTTCAAGCATGAAATGCTGAAACCCTATTGTAATTGTGCTGATTTTTATTAGGGGTTCAAGCACGAAGTGCTGAAACCCTATTGTAATTGTGCTGATTTTTATTAGGGGTTCAAGCACGAAGTGCTGAAACCCTATTGTAATTGTACTGATTTTTAGGGGTTCAAGCACGAAGTGCTGAAACCCTATTGTAATTGTGCTGATTTTTATTATTATTATTATTATTATTATTCTGCCGTAAAACGCATCGTGCAGCCCAAACCGTAAGGGCTAGAGCTTTGAAACTTTGCCATATGGTAGTACAAAAATCGAGGAGAGGTTATCAAATTATGACCCCGATTGGCCCATAGGTGGCGCTATAGCAACCAAAAGCGCGAAACTGCTCATAACTCCTAGACCGTAAGTCATAGACTCAAGTGTCTTATATCATTGGAAAGCTGGACGCCTGACGAACAAAACGTATATCTCCGATTTTATTTCCGCCATGATAGATTTTCCGCCATTTTGAATTTTGTCGAAAATCTACTTTTGCGAACTAGTCCCTGGTTTTTTGCCCGATCGGAACCAAACCAGTGCAGAATTGTTCTCTGGAGTCTGAATATCAATAATTATCAAAAAAAAGTTGAAATTTCGATTCACGGTCGCTAGGGGGTGCAAAATTAACGTTGTGGGAGGAGCCTATTTTACTAAAATGGCTATAACTCCAGAAGTAAAAGAGGTATTTTAACCAAACCTGGTACACATGTGTAAGACGTCAATATGAGGTCACGGTAAAAAAATCGCGGCGATTGGTCACATGGTGGCGCTATAACATGAAAAAAACATAAAACAGGCTATAACCACCTGACCGTTAGTCCGATTGACTTGAAAATTGGTATGCAGTGTCTTGGTCCAAGGTGCCATGTATGTCTATGAGGACATTGGTGTATCTCAAAAAACATGGCCGCCATCGGCCAATGAAGTTTGAGCACCTATTAGACAAGGTTAACGGAGGCCTATCGGAACGAAACTCGGTGGGCATGTTCGACTCATGGCCCTAGAGGTCTGTAAGAATTTTAAAAGAAATCGGCCACTAGTTGGCGCTAACGAGTTTTATGGCTCTGTAATCACGTGGTGTTACACTTATTGTCACAAAATGCATACCATTTGATAGATCTCCTCTTGTTGAACAACTTTGCCTCAAGAACCATTGCTGTCAATCAAACCGTTCATTAAATATTCGTAATTATGTTAAAAACCTACTTTTGCGAACTAGTCCTAGGTTTTTCGCCCGATCAGAACCAAACGAGTCTAGGACAATTCTATGGACTCTCAAGATCAATAATTATCAAAAAAAAGTTGAACTTTTGCATTTTTCGCATGGGTATATTGGGTCATAAAGAAAATGGGCGTGGCAAAATGCACTCAAAAGCCTATAAATCCTAAAAAAAAACTCAGAACTTCACGAAAATTGGTGAGCTTATGTGCCATAACATCATTAACAAGCATGCAAAATTTCATGGAGATCGGACTATAGATGGTGCTATAACTGTTAAAAAGCTTTAAAAAACACATATTTCCTATGGTAAATTGCCTGTATTGGCTGTAAATGGACTTTTCCATCTATTATTTCAGTGGTTAAAAGCTTTCTAAATAAATCTTAATGTCTTAAATGCTTATGTGCCTAAAGGCCTTAAATGCTTGAACCCCGATAAATGCTGCTTGCAGCTTTAATTATTATTATTATTATTATTCTTCTGCCGTAAAACGCATCGTGCAGCCCAAACCGTAAGGGCTAGAGCATTGAAACTTTGCCAGATGGTAGTACAAAAATCGAGGAGAGGTTCAGAGATTATGACCCCGATTGGCCCATAGGTGGCGCTATAGCAACCAAAAGCGCGAAACTGCTCATAACTCCTAGACCGTATGTCGCAGACTCAAGTGTCTTATATCATTGGAAAGCTGGACGCCTGACGAACAAAACGTATATCTCCGATTTCATTTCCGTCATGATAGATTTTCCGCCATTTTGAATTTTGTCGAAAATCTACTTTTGCGAACTAGTCCCTGGTTTTTTGCCCGATCGGAGCCAAACCAGTGCAGAAATGTTCTCTGGAGTCTGAAGATCAATAATTATCGAAAAAATGTTGAAATTTCGATTCATGGACGCTAGGGGGCGCAAAATAATCGTTGTGGGAGGAGCCTATTTTACTAAAATGGCTATAACTTAAAAAGTAAATAAGATAGCTTCACCAAACTCGGTACACATGTGTATGGGTTCATTCGGGGGTCACAGTAAAAAAATCGCGACGATTGAACACTAGGTGGCGCTATAACATGAAAAAAACATGAAAAGGGCTATAACCACCTGACCGTTAGTCCGATTGACTTGAAAATTGGTATGCAGTGTCTTGGTCCAAGGTGCCATGTATGTCTATGAGGACATTGGCGTATCTCAAAAAACATGGCCGCCATTGGCCAATGAAGTTGAGCACCTATTAGACAAGGTTAACGGAGGCCGATCGGAACGAAACTCGATGGGCATGTTCGACTCATGGCCCTAGAGGTCTGTAAGAATTTTGAAAGAAATCGGCCACTAGTTGGCGCTAACGAGTTTTTTGGCTCTGTAATCACGTGGTGTTACACTTATCGTCACAAAAAGCATATCATTTGATATACCTGCTCATGCTGAACAACTTTGCCTCAAGAACCATTTCTGTCAATCAAACCGTTCATTAAATATTCATGAATATGTCTAAAACCTACTTTTGCGAACTAGTCCTAGGTTTTTTGCCCGATCGGAACCAGACCAGTCTAGGACAATTCTCTGGACTCTCTAGATCAATAATTATCAAAAAAAAGTTGAACTTTTGCATTTGGATGGCTGTAATAGGATCATTTATAAAATGGGCATGGAAAAATACATTAAAAAGCCTATAAATCCTAAATAAAAACCCAGAACTTCACAAAAATTGGTGAACTTATGTGACATAACATCATTAACAAGCATGCAAATTTTCATGGAGATCGGACGATAGGTGGCGCTATAACTGTTAAAAATCTTTAAAACCATATATTTCCTATGGTAAACTGCCTGTATTGACTGTAAATGGTCTTTTCCATCTCTGAATATATAATTTTCATATCATAATGTTAAAAACTAGTGCAATACAATTCTCTGGACTCACTAGAACAATAATTGTCAGAAAAAGTTGAACTACTTCATTTGGATAGCTATAATAGGTTCACTTCAAAATGTGGCCTTTACCAAGTGTCCCCGAAAGCCTATATCTCTTTAATGAATGTTCAAACCTTCTTAAAAACAAGTCAGAACATGTGAAATATCACTCTGAACATGCATGAAAATTTTCAGACAGATCTGACAAAATTTGCCTCTATAACAGTTAAAAAGGTGAAAATGATATGAATATAATGACATATTAAGCCAAGAAGTGGTATTTTACTGCCCCCTGCTGTTTAAAATAGTCATGTTGTCATATTGTTCTATAATTTATATTTAGACTTTATAAAATCACTATTTTAACATTTACAATTACATTTAGTCAAAAATCCATCTGTTAAATTATTAGTATTGACAGTTTGATCACATCATATATTTCAAATGTCTGTATCTACAATATAATGTGTGTGTGTAGTCTTAGGTTTCTGAATAAATTCTGAATGATCTGATTAATAGCTTACAAAGACTTTGTGAAATGTTTATAGACCATTCAAATATATTTTCATAATGACATATCCCAATAGCATTGAAAAAACAACATTTGTCTTGTGTGTGTGTGTGTGTGTGTGTGTGTGTGTGTGTGTGTGTGTGTGTGTGTTAACATGCATTATGGATTTAAAATGGAAAAACTGGTTTGCTTTAGTGCAGAAAAATGGTGAAAATCAAGAAGTTTAAAGTGAAAGTGAGCCAATGTGTGGTCTTCTACTGCCCTCTGCTGGCCATTCTACTTATTAATGTCTACCCACATATGCTTTTGCATTCATTAGACACTAAAAATCACTTATATAACAATAAAACACTAAAAAATCACTTATATAACAATTACTATTGTAGCACAATCATATTTTGTCAGAGTTTATCACTTCATTTTTACTGATACTTCACATAATTGCTAGCAATGTGGTAAATCATGGTTAAATCACACTAAAAACATGGTAAATCAATAAATGATACTAGAATGTGGTGTATCAAGGTAAATCATACTACAATCCTGGTACATCATTCTAGAACATAGTATATCATGGTACATCATGCTAGAACATGGTAAATCATGGTAAACTATGCTAGAACAGGGTAAATCATGGTAAGCCATGATAAATCATAATAAACTATGGTAAATCATGTTAGAATGTGGTATATCATGGTAAATCATGCTAGAACATGGTAAATCATGGTAAACTATGCTAGAACAGGGTAAATCATGGTAAACTATGATAAATCATGATAAACTATGGTAATCCATGCTAGAATCACAGTAAACAATGGTAAATCATACTAGAATGTAGTATATCATGGTAAATTATGCTAGAATATGGCAAATCATGCTAGAATCATAGTAAATAATACTAGAATGTGCTAAATTGTTGTGGGAGGAGCCTATTTTACTAAAATGGCTATAACTCAAGAAGTAAATGAGATATCTTCACCAAACTCAGTACACATGTGTATGGGTTCAATTTGAGGTCACAGTAAACAATTCTATGGAGATCGGACCATAGGTGGCGCTATAACTGTTAAAAAGCTTTAAAACCATATATATCCCATGGTAAACTGCCTGTATTGGCTGTAAATGGTCTTTTCCATCTATTATGTCCGTGGTTACATGCTTGCTAAATAAATCTTAACTTTTGATGCTTTTGTGCTTAAATGCTTAAAAGGCTTTAACTGCTTGAACCCCGATAAATGCTGCTTGCAGCTTTAATTAGGGGTTCAAGCACGAAGTGCTGAAACCCTATTGTAATTGCCCTGATTTTTAGGGGTTCAAGCACGAAGTGCTGAAACCCTATTGTAATTGTGCTGATTTTTATTATTATTATTATTATTATTATTCTGCCGTAAAACGCATCGTGCAGCCCAAACCGTAAGGGCTAGAGCTTTGAAACTTTGCCATATGGTAGTACAAAAATCGAGGAGAGGTTATCAAATTATGACCCCGATTGGCCCATAGGTGGCGCTATAGCAACCAAAAGCGCGAAACTGCTCATAACTCCTAGACCGTAAGTCATAGACTCAAGTGTCTTATATCATTGGAAAGCTGGACGCCTGACGAACAAAACGTATATCTCCGATTTTATTTCCGCCATGATAGATTTTCCGCCATTTTGAATTTTGTCGAAAATCTACTTTTGCGAACTAGTCCCTGGTTTTTTGCCCGATCGGAACCAAACCAGTGCAGAATTGTTCTCTGGAGTCTGAATATCAATAATTATCAAAAAAAAGTTGAAATTTCGATTCACGGTCGCTAGGGGGTGCAAAATTAACGTTGTGGGAGGAGCCTATTTTACTAAAATGGCTATAACTCCAGAAGTAAAAGAGGTATGTTAACCAAACCTGGTACACATGTGTAAGACGTCAATATGAGGTCACGGTAAAAAAATCGCGGCGATTGGCCACATGGTGGCGCTATAACATGAAAAAAACATAAAACAGGCTATAACCACCTGACCGTTAGTCCGATTGACTTGAAAATTGGTATGCAGTGTCTTGGTCCAAGGTGCCATGTATGTCTATGAGGACATTGGTGTATCTCAAAAAACATGGCCGCCATCGGCCAATGAAGTTTGAGCACCTATTAGACAAGGTTAACGGAGGCCTATCGGAACGAAACTCGGTGGGCATGTTCGACTCATGGCCCTAGAGGTCTGTAAGAATTTTAAAAGAAATCGGCCACTAGTTGGCGCTAACGAGTTTTATGGCTCTGTAATCATGTGGTGTTACACTTATTGTCACAAAATGCATACCATTTGATAGATCTCCTCTTGTTGAACAACTTTGCCTCAAGAACCATTGCTGTCAATCAAACCGTTCATTAAATATTCGTAATTATGTTAAAAACCTACTTTTGCGAACTAGTCCTAGGTTTTTCGCCCGATCAGAACCAAACGAGTCTAGGACAATTCTATGGACTCTCAAGATCAATAATTATCAAAAAAAAGTTGAACTTTTGCATTTTTCGCATGGGTATATTGGGTCATAAAGAAAATGGGCGTGGCAAAATGCACTCAAAAGCCTATAAATCCTAAAAAAAAACTCAGAACTTCACGAAAATTGGTGAGCTTATGTGCCATAACATCATTAACAAGCATGCAAAATTTCATGGAGATCGGACTATAGATGGTGCTATAACTGTTAAAAAGCTTTAAAAAACACATATTTCCTATGGTAAATTGCCTGTATTGGCTGTAAATGGACTTTTCCATCTATTATTTCAGTGGTTAAAAGCTTTCTAAATAAATCTTAATGTCTTAAATGCTTATGTGCCTAAAGGCCTTAAATGCTTGAACCCCGATAAATGCTGCTTGCAGCTTTAATTATTATTATTATTATTATTCTTCTGCCGTAAAACGCATCGTGCAGCCCAAACCGTAAGGGCTAGAGCATTGAAACTTTGCCAGATGGTAGTACAAAAATCGAGGAGAGGTTCAGAGATTATGACCCCGATTGGCCCATAGGTGGCGCTATAGCAACCAAAAGCGCGAAACTGCTCATAACTCCTAGACCGTATGTCGCAGACTCAAGTGTCTTATATCATTGGAAAGCTGGACGCCTGACGAACAAAACGTATATCTCCGATTTCATTTCCGTCATGATAGATTTTCCGCCATTTTGAATTTTGTCGAAAATCTACTTTTGCGAACTAGTCCCTGGTTTTTTGCCCGATCGGAGCCAAACCAGTGCAGAAATGTTCTCTGGAGTCTGAAGATCAATAATTATCGAAAAAATGTTGAAATTTCGATTCATGGACGCTAGGGGGCGCAAAATAATCGTTGTGGGAGGAGCCTATTTTACTAAAATGGCTATAACTTAAAAAGTAAATAAGATAGCTTCACCAAACTCGGTACACATGTGTATGGGTTCATTCGGGGGTCACAGTAAAAAAATCGCGACGATTGAACACTAGGTGGCGCTATAACATGAAAAAAACATGAAAAGGGCTATAACCACCTGACCGTTAGTCCGATTGACTTGAAAATTGGTATGCAGTGTCTTGGTCCAAGGTGCCATGTATGTCTATGAGGACATTGGCGTATCTCAAAAAACATGGCCGCCATTGGCCAATGAAGTTGAGCACCTATTAGACAAGGTTAACGGAGGCCGATCGGAACGAAACTCGATGGGCATGTTCGACTCATGGCCCTAGAGGTCTGTAAGAATTTTGAAAGAAATCGGCCACTAGTTGGCGCTAACGAGTTTTTTGGCTCTGTAATCACGTGGTGTTACACTTATCGTCACAAAAAGCATATCATTTGATATACCTGCTCATGCTGAACAACTTTGCCTCAAGAACCATTTCTGTCAATCAAACCGTTCATTAAATATTCATGAATATGTCTAAAACCTACTTTTGCGAACTAGTCCTAGGTTTTTTGCCCGATCGGAACCAGACCAGTCTAGGACAATTCTCTGGACTCTCTAGATCAATAATTATCAAAAAAAAGTTGAACTTTTGCATTTGGATGGCTGTAATAGGATCATTTATAAAATGGGCATGGAAAAATACATTAAAAAGCCTATAAATCCTAAATAAAAACCCAGAACTTCACAAAAATTGGTGAACTTATGTGACATAACATCATTAACAAGCATGCAAATTTTCATGGAGATCGGACGATAGGTGGCGCTATAACTGTTAAAAATCTTTAAAACCATATATTTCCTATGGTAAACTGCCTGTATTGACTGTAAATGGTCTTTTCCATCTCTGAATATATAATTTTCATATCATAATGTTAAAAACTAGTGCAATACAATTCTCTGGACTCACTAGAACAATAATTGTCAGAAAAAGTTGAACTACTTCATTTGGATAGCTATAATAGGTTCACTTCAAAATGTGGCCTTTACCAAGTGTCCCCGAAAGCCTATATCTCTTTAATGAATGTTCAAACCTTCTTAAAAACAAGTCAGAACATGTGAAATATCACTCTGAACATGCATGAAAATTTTCAGACAGATCTGACAAAATTTGCCTCTATAACAGTTAAAAAGGTGAAAATGATATGAATATAATGACATATTAAGCCAAGAAGTGGTATTTTACTGCCCCCTGCTGTTTAAAATAGTCATGTTGTCATATTGTTCTATAATTTATATTTAGACTTTATAAAATCACTATTTTAACATTTACAATTACATTTAGTCAAAAATCCATCTGTTAAATTATTAGTATTGACAGTTTGATCACATCATATATTTCAAATGTCTGTATCTACAATATAATGTGTGTGTGTAGTCTTAGGTTTCTGAATAAATTCTGAATGATCTGATTAATAGCTTACAAAGACTTTGTGAAATGTTTATAGACCATTCAAATATATTTTCATAATGACATATCCCAATAGCATTGAAAAAACAACATTTGTCTTGTGTGTGTGTGTGTGTGTGTGTGTGTGTGTGTGTGTGTGTGTGTGTGTGTTAACATGCATTATGGATTTAAAATGGAAAAACTGGTTTGCTTTAGTGCAGAAAAATGGTGAAAATCAAGAAGTTTAAAGTGAAAGTGAGCCAATGTGTGGTCTTCTACTGCCCTCTGCTGGCCATTCTACTTATTAATGTCTACCCACATATGCTTTTGCATTCATTAGACACTAAAAATCACTTATATAACAATAAAACACTAAAAAATCACTTATATAACAATTACTATTGTAGCACAATCATATTTTGTCAGAGTTTATCACTTCATTTTTACTGATACTTCACATAATTGCTAGCAATGTGGTAAATCATGGTTAAATCACACTAAAAACATGGTAAATCAATAAATGATACTAGAATGTGGTGTATCAAGGTAAATCATACTACAATCCTGGTACATCATTCTAGAACATAGTATATCATGGTACATCATGCTAGAACATGGTAAATCATGGTAAACTATGCTAGAACAGGGTAAATCATGGTAAGCCATGATAAATCATAATAAACTATGGTAAATCATGTTAGAATGTGGTATATCATGGTAAATCATGCTAGAACATGGTAAATCATGGTAAACTATGCTAGAACAGGGTAAATCATGGTAAACTATGATAAATCATGATAAACTATGGTAATCCATGCTAGAATCACAGTAAACAATGGTAAATCATACTAGAATGTAGTATATCATGGTAAATTATGCTAGAATATGGCAAATCATGCTAGAATCATAGTAAATAATACTAGAATGTGCTAAATTGTTGTGGGAGGAGCCTATTTTACTAAAATGGCTATAACTCAAGAAGTAAATGAGATATCTTCACCAAACTCAGTACACATGTGTATGGGTTCAATTTGAGGTCACAGTAAACAATTCTATGGAGATCGGACCATAGGTGGCGCTATAACTGTTAAAAAGCTTTAAAACCATATATATCCCATGGTAAACTGCCTGTATTGGCTGTAAATGGTCTTTTCCATCTATTATGTCCGTGGTTACATGCTTGCTAAATAAATCTTAACTTTTGATGCTTTTGTGCTTAAATGCTTAAAAGGCTTTAACTGCTTGAACCCCGATAAATGCTGCTTGCAGCTTTAATTAGGGGTTCAAGCACGAAGTGCTGAAACCCTATTGTAATTGCCCTGATTTTTAGGGGTTCAAGCACGAAGTGCTGAAACCCTATTGTAATTGTGCTGATTTTTATTATTATTATTATTATTATTATTCTGCCGTAAAACGCATCGTGCAGCCCAAACCGTAAGGGCTAGAGCTTTGAAACTTTGCCATATGGTAGTACAAAAATCGAGGAGAGGTTATCAAATTATGACCCCGATTGGCCCATAGGTGGCGCTATAGCAACCAAAAGCGCGAAACTGCTCATAACTCCTAGACCGTAAGTCATAGACTCAAGTGTCTTATATCATTGGAAAGCTGGACGCCTGACGAACAAAACGTATATCTCCGATTTTATTTCCGCCATGATAGATTTTCCGCCATTTTGAATTTTGTCGAAAATCTACTTTTGCGAACTAGTCCCTGGTTTTTTGCCCGATCGGAACCAAACCAGTGCAGAATTGTTCTCTGGAGTCTGAATATCAATAATTATCAAAAAAAAGTTGAAATTTCGATTCACGGTCGCTAGGGGGTGCAAAATTAACGTTGTGGGAGGAGCCTATTTTACTAAAATGGCTATAACTCCAGAAGTAAAAGAGGTATGTTAACCAAACCTGGTACACATGTGTAAGACGTCAATATGAGGTCACGGTAAAAAAATCGCGGCGATTGGCCACATGGTGGCGCTATAACATGAAAAAAACATAAAACAGGCTATAACCACCTGACCGTTAGTCCGATTGACTTGAAAATTGGTATGCAGTGTCTTGGTCCAAGGTGCCATGTATGTCTATGAGGACATTGGTGTATCTCAAAAAACATGGCCGCCATCGGCCAATGAAGTTTGAGCACCTATTAGACAAGGTTAACGGAGGCCTATCGGAACGAAACTCGGTGGGCATGTTCGACTCATGGCCCTAGAGGTCTGTAAGAATTTTAAAAGAAATCGGCCACTAGTTGGCGCTAACGAGTTTTATGGCTCTGTAATCATGTGGTGTTACACTTATTGTCACAAAATGCATACCATTTGATAGATCTCCTCTTGTTGAACAACTTTGCCTCAAGAACCATTGCTGTCAATCAAACCGTTCATTAAATATTCGTAATTATGTTAAAAACCTACTTTTGCGAACTAGTCCTAGGTTTTTCGCCCGATCAGAACCAAACGAGTCTAGGACAATTCTATGGACTCTCAAGATCAATAATTATCAAAAAAAAGTTGAACTTTTGCATTTTTCGCATGGGTATATTGGGTCATAAAGAAAATGGGCGTGGCAAAATGCACTCAAAAGCCTATAAATCCTAAACGAAAACTCAGAACTTCACGAAAATTGGTGAGCTTATGTGCCATAACATCATTAACAAGCATGCAAAATTTCATGGAGATCGGACTATAGATGGTGCTATAACTGTTAAAAAGCTTTAAAAAACACATATTTCCTATGGTAAATTGCCTGTATTGGCTGTAAATGGACTTTTCCATCTATTATTTCAGTGGTTAAAAGCTTTCTAAATAAATCTTAATGTCTTAAATGCTTATGTGCTTAAAGGCCTTAAATGCTTGAACCCCGATAAATGCTGCTTGCAGCTTTAATTATTATTATTATTATTCTTCCCTAAAACGCATCGTGCAGCCAAAACCGTAAGGCCTAGAGACGTGATACTTGGTCAAATGGTAGTAGTATTGCTCGCTACTCAGATACACGGACTTAGCCAAATCGGCCCATAGGTGGCGCTACAGCAACCAAAAGCGCGAAACTGCTCAGAACTCCTAGACCGTATGTCGTAGACTCAAGTGTCTTATATCATTGGGAAGCTGGATGCCTGACGAACAAAACGTATATCTCCGATTTCATTTCCGCCATGATAGATTTTCCGCCATTTTGAATTTTGCCAAAAACCTACTTTTGCGAACTAGTCCTAGGTTTTTCGCCCGATCGGAACCAACCCAGTACAGAAATGTTCTCTGGAGTCTGAATATCAATAATTATCGAAAAAAAGTTGAAATTTCGATTCACGGACGCTAAGGGGCGCCAAAACGTACGTTGTGGGAGGGGCCTATTTTACTAAAATGGCTATAACTCCAGAAGTAAATGAGGTATCTTCACCAAACTCGGTACACATGTGTAAGAGGTCAATCTGAGGTCACAGTAAAAAAATCGCGGCGATTGGCCACATGGTGGCGCTATAACTTGAAAAAAACATAAAACAGGCTTTAACCACCTGACCGTTAGTCCGATTGACTTGAAAATTGGTATGCAGTGTCTTGGCCCAAGGTGTCATGTATGTCTATGAGGACATTGGTGTATCTCAAAAAACATGGCCGCCATCGGCCAATGAAGTTTGAGCACCTATTAGACAAGGTTAACGGAGGCCGATCGGAACGAAACTCGATGGGCATGTTCAACTCATAGCCCTAGAGGTCTGTAAGAATTTTGAAAGAAATCGGCCACTAGTTGGCGCTAACGAGTTTTACGGCTCTGTAATCACGTGGTGTTACACTTATTGTCACAAAATGCATATCATTTGATAGATCTGCTCATGCTGAACAACATTGCCTCAAGAACCATAGCTGTCAATCAAATCGTTCATTAATTATTTGCGAATATTTTAAAAACCTACTTTTGCGAACTAGTCCCTGGTTTTTCGCCCGATCGGAACCAGACCAGTCTAGGACAATTCTCTGGACTCTCTAGATCAATAATTATCGAAAAAAAGTTGAACTTTTGAATTTTTCGTATGGCTATAATTGGGTCATAAAGAAAATGGGCGTGGCAAAATGCACTCAAAAGCTTATAAATCCTAAACGAAAACTCAGAACTTCACGAAAATTGGTGAGCATATGTGCCATAATATTCTAAACAAGCATGCCAAATTTCATGTTGATCGGACCATAGGTGGCGCTATAACTGTTAAAAAGGTTTGAAAACCATATATTTCCTATGGTAAATTGCCTGTATTGGCTGTAAATGGACTTTTCCATCTATTATTTCAGTGGTTAAAAGCTTTCTAAATAAAACTTAATGTCTTAAATGCTTATGTGCTTAAAGGCCTTAAATGCTTGAACCCCGATAAATGCTGCTTGCAGCTTTAATTATTATTATTATTATTATTCTGCCGTAAAACGCATCGTGCAGCCCAAACCGTAAGGGCTAGAGCATTGAAACTTTGCCAGATGGTAGTACAAAAATCGAGGAGAGGTTCAGAGATTATGACCCCGATTGGCCCATAGGTGGCGCTATAGCAACCAAAAGCGCGAAACTGCTCATAACTCCTAGACCGTATGTCGCAGACTCAAGTGTCTTATATCATTGGAAAGCTGGACGCCTGACGAACAAAACGTATATCTCCGATTTCATTTCCGTCATGATAGATTTTCCGCCATTTTGAATTTTGTCGAAAATCTACTTTTGCGAACTAGTCCCTGGTTTTTTGCCCGATCGGAGCCAAACCAGTGCAGAAATGTTCTCTGGAGTCTGAAGATCAATAATTATCGAAAAAATGTTGAAATTTCGATTCATGGACGCTAGGGGGCGCAAAATAATCGTTGTGGGAGGAGCCTATTTTACTAAAATGGCTATAACTTAAAAAGTAAATAAGATAGCTTCACCAAACTCGGTACACATGTGTATGGGTTCATTCTGGGGTCACAGTAAAAAAAATCGCGACGATTGAACACTAGGTGGCGCTATAACATGAAAAAAACATGAAAAGGGCTATAACCACCTGACCATTAGTCCGATTGACTTGAAAATTGGTATGCAGTGTCTTGGTCCAAGGTGCCATGTATGTCTATGAGGACATTGGCGTATCTCAAAAAACATGGCCGCCATTGGCCAATGAAGTTGAGCACCTATTAGACAAGGTTAACGGAGGCCGATCGGAACGAAACTCGATGGGCATGTTCGACTCATGGCCCTAGAGGTCTGTAAGAATTTTGAAAGAAATCGGCCACTAGTTGGCGCTAACGAGTTTTTTGGCTCTGTAATCACGTGGTGTTACACTTATCGTCACAAAAAGCATATCATTTGATATATCTGCTCATGCTGAACAACTTTGCCTCAAGAACCATTTCTGTCAATCAAACAGTTAATTAAATATTCATGAATATGTTAAAAACCTACTTTTGCGAACTAGTCCCTGGTTTTTCGCCCGATCGGAACCAAACCAGTCTAGGACAATTCTCTGGACTCTCTAGATCAATAATTATCAAAAAAAGTTGAACTTTTGCATTTGGATGGCTGTAATAGGGTCATTTATAAAATGGGCGGGGCAAAATAAATAAAAAAGCCTATAAATCATAAATAAAAACTCAGAACTTCACAAAAATTGGTGAACATATGTGAAATAACATCATTAACAAGCATGCCAAATTTTATGGAGATCGGACCAAAGGTGGCGCTATAACTGTTAAAAGCTTTAAAACCATATATTTCCTATGGTAAATGGTCTTTTTCATCTATTATGTCAGTAGTTACATGCTTGCTAAATAAATCTTAATAACTTTTGATGCTTTTATGCTTAAAGGCCTTAAAGGCCTTAATTGCTTGAACCCCGATAAACGCTGCTTGCAGCTTTAATTAGGGGTTCAAGCACGAAGTGCTGAAACCCTATTGTAATTGTCCTGATTTTTATTATTATTTTTCTTCTGCCGTAAAACGCATCGTGCAGCCCAAACCGTAAGAGCTGGAACCTTGAAACTTTGCCAGATGGTAGTACAAAAATCGAGGAGAGGTTATCAAATTATGACCCCGATTGGCCCATAGGTGGCGCTATAGCAACCAAAAGCGCGAAACTGCTCAGAACTCCTAGACCGTATGTCGTAGACTCAAGTGTCTTATATCATTGGAAAGCTGGACGCCTGACGAACAAAACGTATATCTCCGATTTCATTTCCGCCATGATAGATTTTCCGCCATTTTGAATTTTGTCAAAAACCTACTTTTGCGAACTAGTCCCTGGTTTTTCGCCCGATCGGAACCAAACCAGTGCAGAAATGTTCTCTAGAAACTGAAAATCAATAATTATCGAAAAAAAGTCGAAATTTCGATTCACGGACGCTAAGGGGCGCCAAAACGTACGTTGTGGGAGGGGCCTATTTTACTAAAATGGCTATAACTCCAGAAGTAAATGAGGTATCTTCACCAAACTCGGTACACATATGTATGAGCTCAATATGAGGTAACAGTAAAAAAATCGCGGCGATTTGCCACATGGTGGCGCTATAATATGAAAAAAACATAAAACAGGCTTTAACCACCTGACCGTTAGTCCGATTGACTTGAAAATTGGTATGCCGTGTCTTGGTCCAAGGTGTCATGTATGTGTATGAGGACATTGGCGTATCTAAAAAAACATGGCCGCCATCGGCCAATGAAGTTTGAGCACCTATTAGACAAGGTTAACGGAGGCCGATCGGAACGAAACTCGGTGGGCATGTTCTACTCATGGCCCTAGAGGTCTGTAAGAGTTTTGAAAGAAATCGGCCACTAGTTGGCGCTAACGAGATTTATGGCTCTGTAATCACGTGGTGTTACACTTATTGTCACAAAATGGATACCATTTGATAGATCTCCTCTTGTTGAACAACTTTGCCTCAAGAACCATTGCTGTCAATCAAACCGTTCATTAAATATTCGTAATTATGTTAAAAACCTACTTTTGCGAACTAGTCCTAGGTTTTTCGCCCGATCGGAACCAAACCAGTCTAGGACAATTCTATGGACTCTCTAGGTCAATAATTATCAAAAAAAAGTTGAACTTTTGCATTTTTCGCATGGCTAACAGGGTCATTTAGAAAATGGGCGTGGTAAAATGCACTCAAAAGCCTATAAATCCTAAACGAAAACTCAGAACTTCACGAAAATTGATGAGCATATGTGTCATAACCTGCTTAAGAAGCATGGAAAATTTTATGGAGAGCGGACCATAGTTGGCGCTATAACTGTTAAAACGCTTTAAAACCATATATTTCCTATGGTAAATTGCCTGTATTTGCTGTAAATGGTGTCTTCTATCTTTTATCATATAATGTTCATATCATAATGTTCAAAACCAGTGCAGCACAATTCTCTGAACTCTCTAGATCAATAATTATCAGAAAAAAAGTTTAACTTCTTCAAAAGGTGATTTTATATGAATATAATGACATATTAAGCCAATAAGTGGTATTTTACTGCCCCCTGCTGTCATTTCATCATACTACTCCCTAATATTGTTATAAAATTCATATTTAGACTTTATAAAATCATTATTTTAACATTTACAATCACATTTTGTCAAAACTCATCTATTGAGTATTACTATTGACAATTGTGTTACACTGAGATATGGAAATGGACGAAAGTAAATGAATGAAATGAAACGAAAGTATAACGGCATTTAAGCCACGCCCCCGAATACAAATTCATTCATAACTCGAAAACGGAAAGTCGTTGCGCGCTCAAATTTTGATGGTGAGGACCTCTCCGGGCTCTTGATCGAAACGTGTCGTCGCGGGCCTCGGGAGCGCGCCCCCCGCGCATCGCGAATCCGCGGGACCCCCGATTTTGAACGGCCATTACTCCCGACCCAGACCACCCCGAACATTGTGTGAGAGCTCGTTGGAAAGGGCGCGTCCTTGGCTAGCTTCGATTCAAATGTGGTGTTATTTGCCCTGGGCATTCCAGAGATAATAGCCCGAACAGATATGCCTTATAACAGTCATAACTCCCAGCCCCAATCGCCCAAAAACACCTTGATGGTCTCATTCAACAGGGCTCCTCAAGCACTATCTATGCTCTGAGTTTCAGAATTTTTCGCCTTTTGGTTCCTGAGATATAAGTAAAAAAACAAATTCCCATTCATTCATTCAAACACTTCAACTGTAAAATGTAAGCTATAATACCACTGTTGTCCACTAGAGGGAGCAGCAGGATTACGCATGATCTTTTAATTCGCTTCAGTATTGGGAAATAAACAAATGCTTTAAGAAGCAATCTTTTTTATTATGATGTTTTTTTTTTTTTATTATGATATTTGTATATATTTTATTTTTTTATTATGATTATGAACGGTTTGATTGACATTAGTGATTCTTGAGGCAAAGTTGTTCAAGATGAGGAGATGAAGATATTTTCACAATATCACATCCTAAAAACATTGAAAACATTTGTCTTTGTGTGTGTGTGTGTGTGTGTGTGTGTGTGTGTGTGTGTGTGTGTGTGTGTGTGTGTGTGTGTGTGTGTGTGTGTGTGTGTGTGTGTGTGTGTGTGTGTGTGTGTGTGTGTGGATGTGTTTGTGTCTGTGTGTGTGTCTGTGTGTGTAAGCATGCTTAATGGAAAGAACATGGAGAAACTGCTTTGTTTTACTGGTGGATAAAAAAGTCTTTCAAATGAAAGTGAGTCAATTAGTGGTCTTCTACTATGGAAGCAGGACATTCTACTTAATAAAATATTTTCATCTGTGCTTTTGCATTAGTTTTTGGACTATATAAAATTACTTGCATGAAAATCACCTATTATAACACAGTCATGTTTTGTCAAAGTTTATCACTTCATTTTTACTGAGTTCTCAGTTTGAACAATTCTGCCTCTCAGTAATTAATTTGAAATCTGAAAATGGTGTTATACAGAGGAGATTTGCAATTATCATTTTGTTACCTATCTTTTATTTTAAATATCTACATCTACAACAAAATGTGTGTGCATGTGTGTGTTCAAGCATGGTTAGTGTATTAAGTATTATTGTTTAAGTATTATTGTTTTCATTTACATTTTAACCACCAGAAGAAGAACACTCATTGGTTCATTCTGCTCACTAAAATATTATTTTTCATTTTTTTTTGAAATTTTTCAATATTTTCCATTTGAAATATTGTTTAAACTTAATAAAATCATTAAAATAACATTTCAAATAATATTTTGTCTGTTTATAAATCCCACAGACTCACATTGGCTGCAATACTAATGTTTTTGTAAAACACAGACCTGATAGTCTAATCTGTGTGTATTGTGCATATATTATTGATATTATTACTATTGCAAATCATGTTATTGTAACTCATATCTTAATAGAATATTATTTGTAATTTTAATTCTTTATTTCTTAATTGTTTTTTTATGATTACTACAGATATTATCACCAAAGATATCAACTAAACCTTCACTTTTAGTATTGACACGCTGCACACACAGCACAATCACACACTCACTAATGCATTCAAATAAATGTAATCTTATTGTGCTACTTTATTTGTACATGATTAGAATGAACAGAAATCTAAGAATATTTTTCTTCTTTTGTTAAAGCCATTTCAGACTCCAAGTAAGCATTATATTACTAATCATCTATTTTAAAGGTGCCATACAATTGAAAACTGTATTTATCTTGGCATAGTTGAATGATAAGAGTTCTGGACATGGAACTGACATACCGTGAGCCTCAAACACCATTGTTTCCTCCTTCATGTGTAAATCTCTTGTTTGCAAAAGACCGCTGAAAAATGAGTGAATCCCACCATAACACCGACTGTGACGTTGGAGTCAGGATCATTAATATTTATACCCCCCAAATTTGCATTTTCCAGTCCATGTTCTAGGCCAGGCAGTGTTAATGTGGACCTGCACAGCCGAATCATCAGAAGATCTGCAGGTATTGTGAAGAAGCAAGCAAGGACAATAGTGAAAATGGCAGATCATGGATATAAATGTTATGTCTGAGGCTGTGCTGCGGATTTGAGAACTTTTCATTCCCTTCCCACAAAAGAGAACTGTCAACAGGCATGGTTGATGTTTACAACAGGATACCTCACCATTTTAATTCAAAGCTGTTAGTTTACTCTTAACGGAGGCCGATCAGAACGAAACTCGGTGGGCATGTTCGATTCGTGGCCCTAGAGGTCTGTAAGAATTTTGAAAAATCAGCCACTAGTTGACGCTAACAGGTTTTACGGCTATGTAATCACGTGATGCATATCATTTGATAGATCTCCTCATACTGAACAACTTTGCCTCAAGAACTACTACTGTCAATCAATTTGTTCATTAAATACTTGCGATTATGTTAAAAAACCTACTTTTGCAAACTAGTCCTAGGTTTTCGCCCGATCGGAAATATACCAGTGCAGTACAATTCTCTGGAAGCTCTAGATTATTAATTATATAAAAAACTTTAACTTTACCCATTGGGTAGCCATAACAGGATCATTTAGAAAATGGGTATGGCAAAAAACACTCAAAAGCCTGTAAATCCTAAACAAAAACTCAGACAACTCACTAAACTGCCTTATGTGCTTAAAGACCCTAAATGCTTGAACCCCGCTAAATGCTGCTTGCAGCTTTAATTATTATTATTATTATTATTATTCTGCCATAAAACGCATCGTGCAGCCCAAACCGTAAGGGCTAGAGCTTTGAAACTTTGCCATATGGTAGTACAAAAATCGAGGAGAGGTTCAGAGATTATGACCCCGATTGGCCCATAGGTGGCGCTATAGCAACCAAAAGCGCGAAACTGCTCATAACTCCTAGACCGTATGTCGCAGACTCAAGTGTCTTATATCATTGGAAAGCTGGACGCCTGACGAACAAAACGTATATCTCCGATTTCATTTCCGTCATGATAGATTTTCCGCCATTTTGAATTTTGTCGAAAATCTACTTTTGCGAACTAGTCCCTGGTTTTTTGCCCGATCGGAGCCAAACCAGTGCAGAAATGTTCTCTGGAGTCTGAAGATCAATAATTATCGAAAAAATGTTGAAATTTCGATTCATGGACGCTAGGGGGCGCAAAATAATCGTTGTGGGAGGAGCCTATTTTACTAAAATGGCTATAACTTAAAAAGTAAATAAGATAGCTTCACCAAACTCGGTACACATGTGTATGGGTTCATTCTGGGGTCACAGTAAAAAAATCGCGACGATTGAACACTAGGTGGCGCTATAACATGAAAAAAACATGAAAAGGGCTATAACCACCTGACCGTTAGTCCGATTGACTTGAAAATTGGTATGCAGTGTCTTGGTCCAAGGTGCCATGTATGTCTATGAGGACATTGGCGTATCTCAAAAAACATGGCCGCCATTGGCCAATGAAGTTGAGCACCTATTAGACAAGGTTAACGGAGGCCGATCGGAACGAAACTCGATGGGCATGTTCGACTCATGGCCCTAGAGGTCTGTAAGAATTTTGAAAGAAATCGGCCACTAGTTGGCGCTAACGAGTTTTTTGGCTCTGTAATCACGTGGTGTTACACTTATCGTCACAAAAAGCATATCATTTGATATATCTGCTCATGCTGAACAACTTTGCCTCAAGAACCATTTCTGTCAATCAAACCGTTCATTAAATATTCATGAATATGTCTAAAACCTACTTTTGCGAACTAGTCCTAGGTTTTTTGCCCGATCGGAACCAGACCAGTCTAGGACAATTCTCTGGACTCTCTAGATCAATAATTATCAAAAAAAAGTTGAACTTTTGCATTTGGATGGCTGTAATAGGATCATTTATAAAATGGGCATGGAAAAATACATTAAAAAGCCTATAAATCCTAAATAAAAACCCAGAACTTCACAAAAATTGGTGAACTTATGTGACATAACATCATTAACAAGCATGCAAAATTTCATGGAGATCGGACGATAGGTGGCGCTATAACTGTTAAAAATCTTTAAAACCATATATTTCCTATGGTAAACTGCCTGTATTGACTGTAAATGGTCTTTTCCATCTCTGAATATATAATTTTCATATCATAATGTTAAAAACTAGTGCAATACAATTCTCTGGACTCACTAGAACAATAATTGTCAGAAAAAGTTGAACTACTTCATTTGGGTAGCTATAATAGGTTCACTTCAAAATGTGGCCTTTACCAAGTGTCCCCGAAAGCCTATATCTCTTTAATGAATGTTCAAACCTTCTTAAAAACAAGTCAGAACATGTGAAATATCACTCTGAACATGCATGAAAATTTTCAGACAGATCTGACAAAATTTGCCTCTATAACAGTTAAAAAGGTGAAAATGATATGAATATAATGACATATTAAGCCAAGAAGTGGTATTTTACTGCCCCCTGCTGTTTAAAATAGTCATGTTGTCATATTGTTCTATAATTTATATTTAGACTTTATAAAATCACTATTTTAACATTTACAATTACATTTAGTCAAAAATCCATCTGTTAAATTATTAGTATTGACAGTTTGATCACATCATATATTTCAAATGTCTGTATCTACAATATAATGTGTGTGTGTAGTCTTAGGTTTCTGAATAAATTCTGAATGATCTGATTAATAGCTTACAAAGACTTTGTGAAATGTTTATAGACCATTCAAATATATTTTCATAATGACATATCCCAATAGCATTGAAAAAACAACATTTGTCTTGTGTGTGTGTGTGTGTGTGTGTGTGTGTGTGTGTGTGTTAACATGCATTATGGATTTAAAATGGAAAAACTGGTTTGCTTTAGTGCAGAAAAATGGTGAAAATCAAGAAGTTTAAAGTGAAAGTGAGCCAATATGTGGTCTTCTACTGCCCTCTGCTGGCCATTCTACTTATTAATGTCTACCCACATATGCTTTTGCATTCATTAGACACTAAAAATCACTTATATAACAATAAAACACTAAAAAATCACTTATATAACAATTACTATTGTAGCACAATCATATTTTGTCAGAGTTTATCACTTCATTTTTACTGATACTTCACATAATTGCTAGCAATGTGGTAAATCATGGTTAAATCACACTAAAAACATGGTAAATCAATAAATGATACTAGAATGTGGTGTATCAAGGTAAATCATACTACAATCCTGGTACATCATTCTAGAACATAGTATATCATGGTACATCATGCTAGAACATGGTAAATCATGGTAAACTATGCTAGAACAGGGTAAATCATGGTAAGCCATGATAAATCATAATAAACTATGGTAAATCATGTTAGAATGTGGTATATCATGGTAAATCATGCTAGAACATGGTAAATCATGGTAAACTATGCTAGAACAGGGTAAATCATGGTAAACTATGATAAATCATGATAAACTATGGTAATCCATGCTAGAATCACAGTAAACAATGGTAAATCATACTAGAATGTAGTATATCATGGTAAATTATGCTAGAATATGGCAAATCATGCTAGAATCATAGTAAATAATACTAGAATGTGCTAAATTGTTGTGGGAGGAGCCTATTTTACTAAAATGGCTATA
This sequence comes from Scardinius erythrophthalmus, assembly GCF_964197995.2. Lineage (NCBI taxonomy): Eukaryota > Metazoa > Chordata > Actinopteri > Cypriniformes > Leuciscidae > Scardinius > Scardinius erythrophthalmus. The sequence goes on along the minus strand of NW_028296462.1, from coordinate 5,103 downwards.
ACTCAAGAAGTAAATGAGATATCTTCACCAAACTCAGTACACATGTGTATGGGTTCAATTTGAGGTCACAGTAAACAATTCTATGGAGATCGGACCATAGGTGGCGCTATAACTGTTAAAAAGCTTTAAAACCATATATATCCCATGGTAAACTGCCTGTATTGGCTGTAAATGGTCTTTACCATCTATTATGTCCGTGGTTACATGCTTGCTAAATAAATCTTAACTTTTGATGCTTTTGTGCTTAAATGCTTAAAAGGCTTTAACTGCTTGAACCCCGATAAATGCTGCTTGCAGCTTTAATTATTATTATTATTATTATTATTCCCCCGTAAAACGCATCGTGCAGCCCAAACCGTAAGAGCTGGAACTTTGAAACTTTGACAGATGGTAGTACAAAAATCGAGGAAAAGTTCAGAGATTATGACCCCAATTGGCCCATAGGTGGCGCTATAACAACCAAAAGCGCGAAACTGCTCATAACTCCTAGACCGTATGTTGTAGACTCAAGTGTCTTATATCATTGGAAAGCTGGACGCCTGACGAACAAAACGTATATCTCCGATTTCATTTCCGCCATGATAGATTTTCCGCCATTTTGAATTTTGTCAAAAATCTACTTTTGCGAACTAGTCCCTGGTTTTTTGCCCGATTGGAACCAAACTAGTGCAGAAATGTTCTCTGGAGACTGAATATCAATAATTATCGAAAAAAAGTGGAAATTTCGATTCACGGTCGCTAAGGGGCGCCAAAACGTACGTTGTGGGAGGGGCCTATTTTACTAAAATGGCTATAACTCCCGATGTAAATGAGGTATCTTCACCAAACTTGGTACACATGTGTATGAGCTTACTCTGGGGTCACAGTAAGAAAATCGCGACGATTGGCCTCATGGTGGCGCTATAAAATGAAAAAAACATAAAACAGGCTATAACCACCTGACCGTTAGTCCGATTGACTTGAAAATTGGTATGCAGTGTCTTGGTCCAAGGTGCCATGTATTTCTATGAGGACATTGGCGTATCTCAAAAAACATGGCCGCCATTGGCCAACGAAGTTTGAGCACCTATTAGACAAGGTTAACGGAGGCCGATCGGAACGAAACTCAATGGGCATGTTCGGCTCATGGCCCTAAAGGTCTGTAAGAATTTTGAAAGAAATCGGCCACTAGTTGGCGCTAACGAGTTTTACGGCTCTGTAATCACGTGGTGTTACAAATATCCACACAATATGCATATCATTTGATAGATCTCCTCATCCTGAACAACTTTGCCTCAAGAACCATTGCTGTCAATCAAACTGTTCATTAATTATTCATTAATATGTTAAAAACCTACTTTTGCGAACTAGTCCTAGGTTTTTTGCCCGATCGGAACCAGACCAGTCTAGGACAATTCTCTGGACTCTCTAGATCCATAATTATCAAAAAAAAGTTGAACTTTTGCATTTGGATGGCTGTAATAGGGTAATTTATAAAATGGGCGTGTCAAAATACATTAAAAAGCCTATAAATCCTAAATAAAAACTCAGAACTTCACAAAAATTGGTCAGCATATGTGACATAACATCATTAACAAGCATGAAAAATTCTATGGAGATCGGACGATAGGTGGCGCTATAACTGTTAAAAAGCTTTAAAATCATATATTTCCTATGGTAAACTGCCTGTATTGGCTGTAAATGGTCTTTTCCATCTCTGATCATATAATTTTCATATCATAATGTTCAAAACTAGTGCAATACAATTCTCTGGACTCACTAGATCAATAATTGTCAGAAAAAGTTGAACTACTTCATTTGGATAGCTATAATAGGTTCACTTCAAAATCTGGCCTTTACCAAGTGTCCCCGAAAGCCTATATCTCTTTAATCAATGCTCAGACCTTCTTAAAAACAAGTCAGAACGTGTGAAATATCACCCTGAACAAGCATGAAAATTTTCAGACAGATCGGACAAAATTTGCCTCTATAACAGTTAAAAAGGTGAAAATGATATGAATTAATGGCATGTTAAGCCAATAAGTGGTATTTTACTGCCCCCTGCTGTTTAAAATAGTCATTTTCTCATATTGGTATTGGTATCAGCCATGGTAAATCATGATAAATGATGGTGTGTGTGTGTGTGTGTGTGTGTGTGTGTGTGTGTGTGTGTGTGTGTGTGTGTGTGTGTGTGTGTGTGTGTGTGTGTGTGTGTGTGGTACAAATATAACAAAGGTTTTATTTTCCAACATGAAAACAAACATAACAGAGTGCTAGTGCACAAACAATAACCGACAATGATAATGGATGAGAGGGGAACTTAAATACACAGATCAAGACAAGGACAACAGGTGACGGTTATGATGATGAGGAGCAGGTGATGATGAGGAGGGTGATGAGGAGCAGGTGCAGGTGATGACGACAGATGGTGAATGTGATGAAGACAGAAGGTGAATGTGATGAAGGTGAATGTGACACCAATATCACTGAAACATTTGTGTGTGTGTGTGTGTGTGTGTGTGTGTAGCATTATTGTGTGTAGCATATGTAGCAAGTATGCATTATTGAGTTAACATGGAAACACTGGTTTGCTTTAGTGCAGAAAACTGGTCAAAATCATGAGGTTTAAAGTGAAAGTGAGCCAATAAGTGGTCTTCTACTGCCCTCTGCTGGCCATTCTACTTAATTAAATTTTTCCACATGTGCTTGCATTTATACTTGAATACACACTAAAAATCACTTATATAGCAATAACTATTATAACATAATCATATTTTGTCAGTGTTAATCACTTTATTTGCACTGACACTTCAAATAATTGCTAGTAATGTGGTAAATCATGGTAAATCATGGTTAACTATGCTGTGTGTGTGTGTGTGTGTGTGTGTGTGTGTGTGTGTGTGTGTGTGTGTGTGTGTGTGTGTGTGTGTGTGTGTGTGTGTGTGTGTGTAAGCATGCATTGAGTTAACATGGATAAACTGGTTTGCTTTAGTGCAGAAAACTGGTTTAAAGTGAAAGTGAGCCAATAAGTGGTCTTCTACTGCCCTCTGCTGGCCATTCTACTTATTAATGAAATATTTCAACATGTGCTTGCATTCATACTTGAATACACACTAAAAAAATCACTTATATAGCAATAACTATTATAACACAATCATATTTTGTCAGTGTTAACCACTTTATTTGCACTGACACTTCAAATAATTGCTAGTAATGTGATAAATCAGGCTAGAAACATGGTAAATCAAAGTAAATAATCCTAGATTGTCGTTTATCTCCTGGTAAATAATACTAGAACGTGGTATATCGTGGTAAATCATGGTTAACTATGCTGTGTGTGTGTGTATGTGTGTGTGTGTGTGTGTGTGTGTGTGTGTGTGTGTGTGTGTGTGTGTGTGTGTGTTTGTGTGTGTGTGTGTGTGTGTGTGTGTGTGTGTGTGTGTGTGTGTGTGTGTAAGCATGCATTGAGTTAACATGGAAAAACTGGTTTGCTTTAGTGCAGAAAACTGGTTTAAAGTGAAAGTGAGCCAATAAGTGGTCTTCTACTGCCCTCTGCTGGCCATTCTACTTAATAATGAAATATTTTACATGTGCTTTTGCATTCATACTTGGACACACACTAAAAATCACGTATATAACTAACTATTATAACACAATAATATTTTGTCAGTATTCATCACCTCATTTGCACTGACACTTCACATATTTGCTAGTAATGTGGTTAATCATGCTAGAAACATTGTAAATCATAGTAAATAATACTGAAATGAGGTGTATCAAGGTAAATCATGCTAGAATCCTAATAAATCATTCTGGAACATGGTATATGATAGTAAATCATGCTAGAATCATATTAAATAATTCTAGAATGTGGCAAATCGTTGTGGGAGGAGCCTATTTTACTCAAATGGCTATAACTCAAGAAGTAAATGAGATATCTTCACCAAACTCAGTACACATGTGTATGGGTTCAATTTGAGGTCACAGTAAACAATTCTATGGAGATCGGAGCATAGGTGGCGCTATAACTGTTAAAAAGCTTTAAAACCATATATATCCCATGGCAAATTGCCTGTATTGGCTGTAAATGGTCTTTTCCATCTATTATGTCAGTGGTTACATGCTTGCTAAATAAATCTTAATAACTTTTGATGCTTTTGTGCTTAAATGCCTTAAAGGCCTTAACTGCTTGAACCCCGATAAATGCTGCTTGCAGCTTTAATTATTATTATTATTTTTCCGCCATAAAACGCATCGTGCAGCCCAAACCGTAAGACCTAGAGACTTGAAACTTTGCCAGATGGTAGTACTATTGCTCGCTACTCAGATACACGGACTCAGCCCAATCGGCCCATAGGTGGCGCTATAGCAATCAAAAGCGCGAAACTGCTCAGAACTCCCAGACCGTAAGGCGTAGCTTCAAGTGTCTTATATCATTGAAATCCAGAGCTCCTGAAGAAAAAAACGTATATCTCCGATTTCATTTCCGCCATGATAGATTTTTCGCCATTTTGAATTTTGTCAAAAAACTACTTTTGCAAACTAGTCCCTGGTTTTTCGCCCGATCGGAACCAAACCAGTGCAGAATTGTTCTCTGGAGTCTGAAGATCAATAATTATCGAAAAAACGTTGAAATTTCGATTCATGGTACCTAGGGGGTGCAAAATTAACGTTGTGGGAGGAGCCTATTTTACTAAAATGGCTATACCTCAAGAAGTAATTAAGTAAACTTCACCAAACTTGGTACACATGTGTAAGAGGCCACTCTGAGGTCACAGTAAAAAAAATTGCGTCGATTGGCCACATGGTGGCGCTATAAAAAAAAAAAACGTATAGACACCTGACCGTTTTTCCGAATGACTTGAAATTTGGTATGCAGTGTCTTGGCCCAAGGGGCCATGTATGTGTAAAAGGATATTGGCGTATCTCAAAAAACATGGCCGCCATTGGCCAATGAGGTTTGAGCACCGTTAACGAAGTTCGATCGGAGCGAAACTCGGTGGGCATGTTCGGCTCAAGCCCCTAGAGGTCTGTAACAATTTTGAAAGAAATCGGCCACTAGTTGGCGCTAACGAGTTTTAAGGCTCTGTAATCACGTGGTGTTACACTTATTATCACAAAATG
>NW_028296463.1:122500-161147 GCF_964197995.2 Scardinius erythrophthalmus | reverse complement strand
CCCCACTGATGGCCCGATCTCCATAAAAGTTTGCACGCTTCTTTAGAATAATATGGCGCATGTGCTCAGCTAATTTGGTGAAGCTCTGCTCTTTTCCCCCCATTTTTCAGTCATTTAAATGTCATTTTGCATAGGGTAATACAGAGGCCTTCTCACCTTTATGACAGTTAAAGCGCCACCAATGGCCCGACGTCCATGAAAGTTTTCAAGCTTCTTCAGGATCACGTGACGCATGCGCATGCCCGATTTTGTGAGCTTGTATGCAAATCAGACAGCAAGATGGCCGCTTTCAGCCATTTCATGTGTTTTTTCCATAGAAATACATCATTTTGACACCCTTTTAACAGTTATAGCGCCACCAAGTGGCCAGTCGCTGCGCCCTTTTTCACGTGACCACAGAATGAGCTCGTACATGCGTGTGCTGAGTTTGGTGCAAAAATCTCGTTCCGTTCACGAGTTATAGCCAATTAAGCAAAATGGGCTCCTCCCACTTCGAACATTTTGGCGGCCCTTAGGGACCGTGAAGCGAAATGTACACTTTTTTTTGATAATTATTGACAGTCAGACTCCAGAGAATCTTGCCGCACTGGTTTGGTTCCGGTCGGGCCAAAAACCTAGGACTAGTTCGCGAAAGTAGGTTTTTGGAAAAACCCCAAATACCCTAAAATTTTCCCAGGGTGACGAGCAAATCCGAGGCATGCATCTGGTCCGCCTCGAGCCAAGGATTCCAGCGATATAAGACACTTGAGCCTACGCCTCACGGTTGATGAGTTATGAGCCGTTTCGTACTTTTGCCCGCTGTAGCGCCCCCGTCAGGCCGATCGGGGCGGGCCTTGGTGACGCTGTAGGCGGTGTGAGTACTATCAGCCCCCAAAGTTTCAAGTCTCCACGACTTACGGTTTGGTCTGCCCGATCAGTTTTATGTCTGAATGTTGCATCATGGGAAAATTAACAATTACAATAGGTGTTCAGCACTGAAGTGCTTGAACCCCTAATAAGTGGCTAAAAAAGGGCCACAAAAAGGCCTCTAAAAAAAAAACTATAGGGTCTAGGCGCTTGCCGTCTGCGCTGCTGCGTTCCAAAAACTTTATCCAGCCTTCTAACATGTGCCTCGGAGAGGAAAAAGAACGTTTGTTGCCCTTTTAGCTCATTTATCATGGAAATGTGGTGCATTTTTTTTTACCTTTTAAACTGTGACACCCCCACTGATGGCCCGATCTCCATAAAAGTTTGCACGCTTCTTTAGAATAATATGGCGCATGTGCTCAGCTAATTTGGTGAAGCTCTGCTCTTTTCCCCCCATTTTTCAGTCATTTAAATGTCATTTTGCATAGGGTAATACAGAGGCCTTCTCACCTTTATGACAGTTAAAGCGCCACCAATGGCCCGACGTCCATGAAAGTTTTCAAGCTTCTTCAGGATCACGTGACGCATGCGCATGCCCGATTTTGTGAGCTTGTATGCAAATCAGACAGCAAGATGGCCGCTTTCAGCCATTTCATGTGTTTTTTCCATAGAAATACATCATTTTGACACCCTTTTAACAGTTATAGCGCCACCAAGTGGCCAGTCGCTGCGCCCTTTTTCACGTGACCACAGAATGAGCTCGTATATTCGTGTGCTGAGTTTGGTGCAAAAATCTCGTTCCGTTCACGAGTTATAGCCAATTAAGCAAAATGGGCTCCTCCCACTTCGAACATTTTGGCGGCCCTTAGGGACCGTGAAGCGAAATTTACACTTTTTTTTGATAATTATTGACAGTCAGACTCCAGAGAATCTTGCCGCACTGGTTTGGTTCCGGTCGGGCCAAAAACCTAGGACTAGTTCGCGAAAGTAGGTTTTTGGAAAAACCCCAAATACCCTAAAATTTTCCCAGGGTGACGAGCAAATCCGAGGCATGCATCTGGTCCGCCTCGAGCCAAGGATTCCAGCGATATAAGACACTTGAGCCTACGCCTCACGGTTGATGAGTTATGAGCCGTTTCGTACTTTTGCCCGCTGTAGCGCCCCCGTCAGGCCGATCGGGGCGGGCCTTGGTGACGCTGTAGGCGGTGTGAGTACTATCAGCCCCCAAAGTTTCAAGTCTCCACGACTTACGGTTTGGTCTGCCCGATCAGTTTTATGTCTGAATGTTGCATCATGGGAAAATTAACAATTACAATAGGTGTTCAGCACTGAAGTGCTTGAACCCCTAAAAATCAGCACAATTACAATAGGGTTTCAGCACTTCGTGCTTGAACCCCTAAAAATCAGCACAATTACAATAGGGTTTCAGCACTTCGTGCTTGAACCCCTAATAATTAAAGCTGCAAGCAGCATTTATCGGGGTTCAAGCAGTTAAAGCCTTTTAAGCATTTAAGCACAAAAGCATCAAAAGTTAAGATTTATTTAGCAAGCATGTAACCACGGACATAATAGATGGAAAAGACCATTTACAGCCAATACAGGCAGTTTACCATGGGATATATATGGTTTTAAAGCTTTTTAACAGTTATAGCGCCACCTATGGTCCGATCTCCATAGAATTGTTTACTGTGACCTCAAATTGAACCCATACACATGTGTACTGAGTTTGGTGAAGATATCTCATTTACTTCTTGAGTTATAGCCATTTTAGTAAAATAGGCTCCTCCCACAACAATTTAGCACATTCTAGTATTATTTACTATGATTCTAGCATGATTTGCCATATTCTAGCATAATTTACCATGATATACTACATTCTAGTATGATTTACCATTGTTTACTGTGATTCTAGCATGGATTACCATAGTTTATCATGATTTATCATAGTTTACCATGATTTACCCTGTTCTAGCATAGTTTACCATGATTTACCATGTTCTAGCATGATTTACCATGATATACCACATTCTAACATGATTTACCATAGTTTATTATGATTTATCATGGCTTACCATGATTTACCCTGTTCTAGCATAGTTTACCATGATTTACCATGTTCTAGCATGATGTACCATGATATACTATGTTCTAGAATGATGTACCAGGATTGTAGTATGATTTACCTTGATACACCACATTCTAGTATCATTTATTGATTTACCATGTTTTTAGTGTGATTTAACCATGATTTACCACATTGCTAGCAATTATGTGAAGTATCAGTAAAAATGAAGTGATAAACTCTGACAAAATATGATTGTGCTACAATAGTAATTGTTATATAAGTGATTTTTTAGTGTTTTATTGTTATATAAGTGATTTTTAGTGTCTAATGAATGCAAAAGCATATGTGGGTAGACATTAATAAGTAGAATGGCCAGCAGAGGGCAGTAGAAGACCACATATTGGCTCACTTTCACTTTAAACTTCTTGATTTTCACCATTTTTCTGCACTAAAGCAAAGCAGTTTTTCCATTTTAAATCCATAATGCATGTTAACACACACACACACACACACACACACACACAAGACAAATGTTGTTTTTTCAATGCTATTGGGATATGTCATTATGAAAATATATTTGAATGGTCTATAAACATTTCACAAAGTCTTTGTAAGCTATTAATCAGATCATTCAGAATTTATTCAGAAACCTAAGACTACACACACACATTATATTGTAGATACAGACATTTGAAATATATGATGTGATCAAACTGTCAATACTAATAATTTAACAGATGGATTTTTGACTAAATGTAATTGTAAATGTTAAAATAGTGATTTTATAAAGTCTAAATATAAATTATAGAACAATATGACAACATGACTATTTTAAACAGCAGGGGGCAGTAAAATACCACTTCTTGGCTTAATATGTCATTATATTCATATCATTTTCACCTTTTTAACTGTTATAGAGGCAAATTTTGTCAGATCTGTCTGAAAATTTTCATGCATGTTCAGAGTGATATTTCACATGTTCTGACTTGTTTTTAAGAAGGTTTGAACATTCATTAAAGAGATATAGGCTTTCGGGGACACTTGGTAAAGGCCACATTTTGAAGTGAACCTATTATAGCTACCCAAATGAAGTAGTTCAACTTTTTCTGACAATTATTGTTCTAGTGAGTCCAGAGAATTGTATTGCACTAGTTTTTAACATTATGATATGAAAATTATATATTCAGAGATGGAAAAGACCATTTACAGTCAATACAGGCAGTTTACCATAGGAAATATATGGTTTTAAAGATTTTTAACAGTTATAGCGCCACCTATCGTCCGATCTCCATGAAATTTTGCATGCTTGTTAATGATGTTATGTCACATAAGTTCACCAATTTTTGTGAAGTTCTGGGTTTTTATTTAGGATTTATAGGCTTTTTAATGTATTTTTCCATGCCCATTTTATAAATGATCCTATTACAGCCATCCAAATGCAAAAGTTCAACTTTTTTTTGATAATTATTGATCTAGAGAGTCCAGAGAATTGTCCTAGACTGGTCTGGTTCCGATCGGGCAAAAAACCTAGGACTAGTTCGCAAAAGTAGGTTTTAAACATATTCATGAATATTTAATGAACGGTTTGATTGACAGAAATGGTTCTTGAGGCAAAGTTGTTCAGCATGAGCAGATATATCAAATGATATGCTTTTTGTGACGATAAGTGTAACACCACGTGATTACAGAGCCAAAAAACTCGTTAGCGCCAACTAGTGGCCGATTTCTTTCAAAATTCTTACAGACCTCTAGGGCCATGAGTCGAACATGCCCATCGAGTTTCGTTCTGATCGGCCTCCGTTAACCTTGTCTAATAGGTGCTCAACTTCATTGGCCAATGGCGGCCATGTTTTTTGAGATACGCCAATGTCCTCATAGACATACATGGCACCTTGGACCAAGACACTGCATACCAATTTTCCAGTCAATCGGACTAACGGTCAGGTGGTTATAGCCCTTTTCATGTTTTTTTCATGTTATAGCGCCACCTAGTGTTCAATCGTCGCGATTTTTTTACTGTGACCCCAGAATGAACCCATACACATGTGTACCGAGTTTGGTGAAGCTATCTTATTTACTTTTTAAGTTATAGCCATTTTAGTAAAATAGGCTCCTCCCACAACGATTATTTTGCGCCCCCTAGCGTCCATGAATCGAAATTTCAACATTTTTTCGATAATTATTGATCTTCAGACTCCAGAGAACATTTCTGCACTGGTTTGGCTCCGATCGGGCAAAAAACCAGGGACTAGTTCGCAAAAGTAGATTTTCGACAAAATTCAAAATGGCGGAAAATCTATCATGACGGAAATGAAATCGGAGATATACGTTTTGTTCGTCAGGCGTCCAGCTTTCCAATGATATAAGACACTTGAGTCTGCGACATACGGTCTAGGAGTTATGAGCAGTTTCGCGCTTTTGGTTGCTATAGCGCCACCTATGGGCCAATCGGGGTCATAATCTCTGAACCTCTCCTCGATTTTTGTACTACCATCTGGCAAAGTTTCAATGCTCTAGCCCTTACGGTTTGGGCTGCACGATGCGTTTTACGGCAGAATAATAATAATAATAATAATTAAAGCTGCAAGCAGCATTTATCGGGGTTCAAGCAGTTAAGGCCTTTAAGGCATTTAAGCACAAAAGCATCAAAAGTTATTAAGATTTATTTAGCAAGCATGTAACCACTGACATAATAGATGGAAAAGACCATTTACAGCCAATACAGGCAATTTGCCATGGGATATATATGGTTTTAAAGCTTTTTAACAGTTATAGCGCCACCTATGCTCCGATCTCCATAGAATTGTTTACTGTGACCTCAAATTGAACCCATACACATGTGTACTGAGTTTGGTGAAGATATCTCATTTACTTCTTGAGTTATAGCCATTTGAGTAAAATAGGCTCCTCCCACAACGATTTGCCACATTCTAGAATTATTTAATATGATTCTAGCATGATTTACTATCATATACCATGTTCCAGAATGATTTATTAGGATTCTAGCATGATTTACCTTGATACACCTCATTTCAGTATTATTTACTATGATTTACAATGTTTCTAGCATGATTAACCACATTACTAGCAAATATGTGAAGTGTCAGTGCAAATGAGGTGATGAACACTGACAAAATATTATTGTGTTATAATAGTTAGTTATATACGTGATTTTTAGTGTGTGTCCAAGTATGAATGCAAAAGCACATGTAAAATATTTCATTATTAAGTAGAATGGCCAGCAGAGGGCAGTAGAAGACCACTTATTGGCTCACTTTCACTTTAAACCAGTTTTCTGCACTAAAGCAAACCAGTTTTTCCATGTTAACTCAATGCATGCTTACACACACACACACACACACACACACACACACACACACACACACACACACACACACACACACACACACACACACACACACACACAAACAAACACACACACACACACACACACACACACACACACACACACAAACACACACACACACACACACACATACACACACAGCATAGTTAACCGTGATTTACCATGATATACCACGTTCTAGTATTATTTACCAGGAGATAAACGACAATCTAGTATTATTTACTTTGATTTACCATGTTTCTAGCCTGATTTATCACATTACTAGCAATTATTTGAAGTGTCAGTGCAAATAAAGTGATTAACACTGACAAAATATGATTGTGTTATAATAGTTATTGCTATATAAGTGATTTTTTTTGTGTGTATTCAAGTATGAATGCAAGCACATGTTGAAATATTTCATTAATAAGTAGAATGGCCAGCAGAGGGCAGTAGAAGACCACTTATTGGCTCACTTTCACTTTAAACCAGTTTTCTGCACTAAAGCAAACCAGTTTATCTATGTTAACTCAATGCATGCTTACACACACACACACACACACACACACACACACACACACACACACACACACACACACACACACACACACACACACACACACACACAGAGCATAGTTAACCATGATTTACCATGATTTACCACATTACTAGCAATTATTTGAAGTGTCAGTGCAAATAAAGTGATTAACACTGACAAAATATGATTGTGTTATAATAGTTATTGCTATATAAGTGATTTTTAGTGTGTATTCAAGTATAAATGCAAGCACATGTGGAAAAATTTAATTAATAAGTAGAATGGCCAGCAGAGGGCAGTAGAAGACCACTTATTGGCTCACTTTCACTTTAAACCTCATGATTTTGACCAGTTTTCTGCACTAAAGCAAACCAGTGTTTCCATGTTAACTCAATAATGCATAATTGCTACATATGCTACACACAATAATGCTACACACACACACACACACACACACACACACACACACACACACACACACACACACACACACACACAAATGTTTCAGTGATATTGGTGTCACATTCACCTTCATCACATTCACCTTCTGTCTTCATCACATTCACCATCTGTCGTCATCACCTGCACCTGCTCCTCATCACCCTCCTCATCATCACCTGCTCCTCATCATCATAACCGTCACCTGTTGTCCTTGTCTTGATCTGTGTATTTAAGTTCCCCTCTCATCCATTATCATTGTCGGTTATTGTTTGTGCACTAGCACTCTGTTATGTTTGTTTTCATGTTGGAAAATAAAACCTTTGTTATATTTGTACCACACACACACACACACACACACACACACACACACACACACACACACACCATCATTTATCATGATTTACCATGGCTGATACCAATACCAATATGAGAAAATGACTATTTTAAACAGCAGGGGGCAGTAAAATACCACTTATTGGCTTAACATGCCATTAAATCATATCATTTTCACCTTTTTAACTGTTATAGAGACAAATTTTGTCCGATCTGTCTGAAAATTTTCATGCTTGTTCAGGGTGATATTTCACACGTTCTGACTTGTTTTTAAGAAGGTCTGAGCATTGATTAAAGAGATATAGGCTTTCGGGGACACTTGGTAAAGGCCAGATTTTGAAGTGAACCTATTATAGCTATCCAAATGAAGTAGTTCAACTTTTTCTGACAATTATTGATCTAGTGAGTCCAGAGAATTGTATTGCACTAGTTTTGAACATTATGATATGAAAATTATATGATCAGACATGGAAAAGACCATTTACAGCCAATACAGGCAGTTTACCATAGGAAATATATGGTTTTAAAGCTTTTTAACAGTTATAGCGCCAACTATTGTCCAATCTCCATAAAATTTTGCAAGCTTGTTTGTGATGTTATGACACATATGCTCACCAATTTTTGTGAAGTTCTGAGTTTTCATTTAGGATTTATAGGCTTTTGAGTGTATTTTGCCACACCCATTTTATAAATGACCCTATTACAGCCATACAAATACAAAAGTTCAACTTTTTTTTGATAATTATTGATCTAGAGAGTCCATAGAATTGTCCTAGACTGGTCTGGTTCCGATCGGGCAAAAAACCAGGGACTAGTTCGCAAAAGTAGGTTTTTAACATATTCATGAATATTTAATGAACGGTTTGATTGACAGCAATGGTTCTAGAGGCAAAGTTGTTCAGCATGAGCAGATCTATCAAATGATATGCATTTTGTGACAATATATCTAACACCACGTGATTACAGAGCCATAAAACTCGTTAGCGCCAACTAGTGGCCGATTTCTTTCAAAATTCTTACAGACCTCTAGGGCCATGAGTCGAACATGCCCACCGAGTTTCGTTCCGATCGGCCTCCGTTAACCTTGTCTAATAGGTGCTCAACTTCATTGGCCAATGGCGGCCATGTTTTTTGAGATACACCAATGTCCTCATAGACATACATGGCACCTTGGACCAAGACACTGCATACCAATTTTCAAGTCAATCGGACTAACGGTCAGGTGGTTATAGCCTGTTTTATGTTTTTTTCATGTTATAGCGCCACCATGTGGCCAATCGCCGCGATTTTTTTACCGTGTCCTCAGATTGACCTCTTACATATGTGTACCAAGTTTGTTGAAAATACCTCATTTACTTCTGGAGTTATAGCCATTTTAGTAAAATAGGCTCCGCCCACAACGTTAATTTTGCGCCCCCTAGCGACCCTGAATCGAAATTTCAACTTTTTTTCGATAATTATTGATCTTCAGTCTCCAGAGAACAATTCTGCACTGGTTTGGTTCCGATCGAGCAAAAAACCAGGGACTAGTTCGCAAAAGTAGGTTTTCGACAAAATTCAAAATGGCGGAAAATCTATCATGACGGAAATGAAATCGGAGATATACGTTTTGTTCGTCAGACGACCAGCTTTCCAATGATATAAGACACTTGAGTCTATGACTTACGGTCTAGGAGTTATGAGCAGTTTCGCGCTTTTGGTTGCTATAGCGCCACCTATGGGCCAATCGGGGTCATAATTTGATAACCTCTCCTCGATTTTTGTACTACCATCTGGCAAAGTTTCAAAGCTCTAGCCCTTACGGTTTGGGCTGCACGATGCGTTTTACGGCAGAATAATAATAATAATAATAATAATAAAAATCAGCACAATTACAATAGGGTTTCAGCACTTCGTGCTTGAACCCCTAATTAAAGCTGCAAGCAGCATTTATCGGGGTTCAAGCAGTTAAGGCCTTTAAGGCATTTAAGCACAAAAGCATCAAAAGTTATTAAGATTTATTTAGCAAGCATGTAACCACTGACATAATAGATGGAAAAGACCATTTACAGCCAATACAGGCAATTTGCCATGGGATATATATTGTTTTAAAGCTTTTTAACAGTTATAGCGCCACCTATGGTCCGATCTCCATAAAATTGTTTACTGTGACCTCAAATTGAACCCATACACATGTGTACTGAGTTTGGTGAAGATATCTCATTTACTTCTTGAGTTATAGCCATTTGAGTAAAATAGGCTCCTCCCACAACGATTTGCCACATTCTAGAATTATTTAATATGATTCTAGCATGATTTACTATCATATACCATGTTCCAGAATGATTTATTAGGATTCTAGCATGATTTACCTTGATACACCTCATTTCAGTATTATTTACTATGATTTACAATGTTTCTAGCATGATTAACCACATTACTAGCAATTATGTGAAGTGTCAGTGCAAATGAGGTGATGAACACTGACAAAATATTATTGTGTTATAATAGTTAGTTATATACGTGATTTTTAGTGTGTGTCCAAGTATGAATGCAAAAGCACATGTAAAATATTTCATTATTAAGTAGAATGGCCAGCAGAGGGCACTAGAAGACCACTTATTGGCTCACTTTCACTTTAAACCAGTTTTCTGCACTAAAGCAAACCAGTTTTTCCATGTTAACTCAATGCATGCTTACACACACACACACACACACACACACACACACACACACACACACACACACATACACACACACACACACACATACACACACAGTATAGTTAACCATGATTTACCATGATATACCACGTTCTAGTATTATTTACCAGGAGATAAACGACAATCTAGTATTATTTACTTTGATTTACCATGTTTCTAGCCTGATTTATCACATTACTAGCAATTATTTGAAGTGTCAGTGCAAATAAAGTGATTAACACTGACAAAATATGATTGTGTTATAATAGTTATTGCTATATAAGTGATTTTTTTAGTGTGTATTCAAGTATGAATGCAAGCACATGTTAAAATATTTCATTAATAGGTAGAATGGCCAGCAGAGGGCACTAGAAGACCACTTATTGGCTCACTTTCACTTTAAACCAGTTTTCTGCACTAAAGCAAACCAGTTTATCCATGTTAACTCAATGCATGCTTACACACACACACACACACACACACACACACACACACACACACACACACACACACACACACACACACACACACACACACACACACACACACACACAGACACACACACACAGCATAGTTAACCATGATTTACCATGATTTACCACATTACTAGCAATTATTTGAAGTGTCAGTGCAAATAAAGTGATTAACACTGACAAAATATGATTGTGTTATAATAGTTATTGCTATATAAGTGATTTTTAGTGTGTATTCAAGTATAAATGCAAGCACATGTGGAAAAATTTAATTAATAAGTAGAATGGCCAGCAGAGGGCAGTAGAAGACCACTTATTGGCTCACTTTCACTTTAAACCTCATGATTTTGACCAGTTTTCTGCACTAAAGCAAACCAGTGTTTCCATGTTAACTCAATAATGCATACTTGCTACATATGCTACACACAATAATGCTACACACACACACACACACACACACACACACACACAAATGTTTTAGTGATATTGGTGTCACATTCACCTTCATCACATTCACCTTCTGTCTTCATCACATTCACTATCTGTCGTCATCACCTGCACCTGCTCCTCATCACCCTCCTCATCATCACCTGCTCCTCATCATCATAACCGTCACCTGTTGTCCTTGTCTTGATCTGTGTATTTAAGTTCCCCTCTCATCCATTATCATTGTCGGTTATTGTTTGTGCACTAGCACTCTGTTATGTTTGTTTTCATGTTGGAAAATAAAACCTTTGTTATATTTGTACCACACACACACACACACACACACACACACACACACACACACACACACACACACACACACCATCATTTATCATGATTTACCATGGCTGATACCAATACCAATATGAGAAAATGACTATTTTAAACAGCGGGGGGCAGTAAAATACCACTTATTGGCTTAACATGCCATTAATTCATATCATTTTCACCTTTTTAACTGTTATAGAGGCAAATTTTGTCCGATCTGTCTGAAAATTTTCATGCTTGTTCAGGGTGATATTTCACACGTTCTGACTTGTTTTTAAGAAGGTCTGAGCATTGATTAAAGAGATATAGGCTTTCGGGGACACTTGGTAAAGGCCAGATTTTGAAGTGAACCTATTATAGCTATCCAAATGAAGTAGTTCAACTTTTTCTGACAATTATTGATCTAGTGAGTCCAGAGAATTGTATTGCACTAGTTTTGAACATTATGATATGAAAATTATATGATCAGAGATGGAAAAGACCATTTACAGCCAATACAGGCAGTTTACCATAGGAAATATATGATTTTAAAGCTTTTTAACAGTTATAGCGCCACCTATCGTCCGATCTCCATAGAATTTTTCATGCTTGTTAATGATGTTATGTCACATATGCTGACCAATTTTTGTGAAGTTCTGAGTTTTTATTTAGGATTTCTAGGCTTTTTAATGTATTTTGACACGCCCATTTTATAAATGACCCTATTAGAGCCATCCAAATGCAAAAGTTCAACTTTTTTTTGATAGTTTTTGATCTAGAGAGTCCAGAGAATTGTCCTAGACTGGTCTGGTTCCGATCGGGCGAAAAACCTAGGACTAGTTCGCAAAAGTAGGTTTTTAACATGTTTGCGAATATTTAATGAACGGTTTGATTGACAGCAATGGTTCTTGAGGCAAAGTTGTTCAGGATGAGGAGATCTATCAAATGATATGCATATTGTGTGGATATTTGTAACACCACGTGATTACAGAGCCATAAAACTCGTTAGCGCCAACTAGTGGCCGATTTCTTTCAAAATTCTTACAGACCTCTAGGGCCTTGAGTCGAACATGCCCATCGAGTTTCGTTCCGATCGGCCTCCGTTAACCTTGTCTAATAGGTGCTCAAATTTCATTGGCCGATGGCGGCCATGTTTTTTGAGATACGCCAATGTCCTCATACACATACATGGCACCTTGGACCAAGACACTGCATACCAATTTTCAAGTCAATCGGACTAACGGTCAGGTGGTTATAGCCTGTTTTATGTTTTTTTCATGTTATAGCGCCACCATGTGGCCAATCGCCGCGGTTTTTTTACTGTGACCTCAGATTGACCTCTTACACATGTGTACCAAGTTTGGTGAAGATACCTCATTTACTTCTGGAGTTATAGCCATTTTAGTAAAATAGGCCCTGCCCACGACGTACGTTTTGGCGCCCCTTAGCGTCCGTGAATCGAAATTTCAACTTTTTTTCGATAGTTTTTGATATTCAGACTCAAGAGAACATTTCTGCACTGGATTGGTTCCGATCGGGCGAAAAACCTAGGACTAGTTCGCAAAAGTAGGTTTTTGACAAAATTCAAAATGGCGGAAAATCTATCATGGCGGAAATGAAATCGGAGATATACGTTTTGTTCGTCAGGCGTCCAGCTTTCCAATGATATAAGACACTTGAGTCTACGACATACGGTCTAGTAGTTATGAGCAGTTTTGCGCTTTTGGTTGCTATAGCGCCACCTATGGGCCAATCGGGGTCATACTTTTATAGGTTCTCCCCAAATTGAGGACTACCATTTGGCCAAGTTTCAAGGTTCCAGCTCTTACGGTTTGGTCTGCACGATGCGTTTAAGGGGAAAATAATAATAATAATAATAATAATAATAATAAAAATCAGTACAATTACAATAGGGTTTCAGCACTTCGTGCTTGAACCCCTAATTAAAGCTGCAAGCAGCATTTAGCGGGGTTCAAGCATTTAGGGTCTTTAAGCACATAAGGCAGTTTAGTGAGTTTTTGTTTAGGATTTACAGGCTTTTGAGTGTTTTTTGCCATAACCATTTTCTAAATGATCCTGTTATGGCTACCCAATGGGTAAAGTTTAAGTTTTTTATATAATTATTGATCTAGAGCTTCCAGAAAATTGTACTGCACTGGTATATTTCCGATCGGGCTAAAAACCGATGGCGGCATAGACATACATGGCACCTTGGACCAAGACACTGCATGCCAATTTTAAAGTCAATCGAACTAATGGTCAGGTGGTTATAGCCCTTTTCCTGTTTTTGTGATTATATGGCCTGATCTCCATTTTAAATAATTATTTTAAAGGTGCTGTAGAATGCATTGATATATTTTAAATTGTTCTCTGATATCTCTGAAACAGAAATGTCTTCAACAGTCAAGTAGTGGATAAAATCACTAATGTTACTTTCTGCTTGCGGTAGGGGTTGTAATGGAAATATAACATTAGTTGGAACTGCCCCCTTCTTCAGTATCAAACAATGAGCGAAACCTGCTTGATATTGTCCCACTCCCAGGTTAGAAAAACTGTCTGTGGTAAAATGGGCAGAGCAAACTAACAGCTTTGAATTAAAATGGTGAGGTATCCTGTTGTAAACATCAACCATGCCTGTTGACAGTTTTGTGGGAAGGGAATGAAAAGTTCTCAAATCTGCAGCACAGCCTCGAACATAACATTTATATCCATGATCTGCCATTTTCACTATTGTCCTTGCTTGCTTCTTCACAATACCTGCAGATCTTCTGATGATTCAGCTGTGCAGGTCCACGTTAACACTGCCTGGCCTAGAACATGGGCTGGTATATGCAAATTTGGGGGGTATAAATATTAATGATCCTGACTCCAACGTCACAGTCAGTGTTATGCTGGGATTCACTCATTTTTCAGCGGTCTTTTGCAAACAGGAGATTTACACATGAAGGAGGAAACAATGGTGTTTGAGGCTCACGGTATGTCAGTTCCATGTCCAGAACTCTTATCATTCAACTATGCCAAGATAAATACAGTTTTCAATTGTATGGCACCTTTAAAATAGATGATTAGTAATATAATGCTTACTTGTAGTCTGAAATGGCTTTAACAAAAGAAGAAAAATAGTCTTAGATTTCTGTTCACTCTAATCATGTACAAATAAAGTAGCACATTAAGATTACATTTATTTGAATGCATTAGTGAGTGTGTGATTGTGCTGTGTGTGCAGCGTATCAATACTAAAAGTGAAGGTGTAGTTGATATCTTTGGTGATAATATCTGTAGTAATCATAAAAAAATCAATTAAGAAATAAAGAATTAAAATTACAAATAATATTCTATTAAGATATGAGTTACAATAACATGATTTGCAATAGTAATAATATCAATAATATATGCACAATACACACAGATTAGACTATCAGGTCTGTGTCTTACAAAAACATTAGTATTGCAGCCAATGTGAGTCTGTGGGATTTATAAACAGACAAAATATGATTTGAAATGTTATTTTAATGATTTTATTAAGTTTAAACAATATTTCAAATGGAAAAAAAATGAAAAATAATATTTTAGTGAGCAGAATGAACCAATGAGTGGTCTTCATCTGGTGGTTAAAATGTAAATGAAAACAATAATACTTAAACAATAATACTTAATACACTAACCATGCTTGAACACACACATGCACACACATTTTGTTGTAGATGTAGATATTTAAAATAAAAGATAGGTAACAAAATGATAATTGCAAATCTCCTCTGTATAACACCATTTTCAGATTGAGGGGCAGAATTGTTCAAACTGAGAGCTCAGTACAAATGAAGTGATAAACTTTGACAAAACATGATTGTGTTATAATAGGTGATTTTCATGCAAGTAATTATATACTTTATACAAAAATTAATGCAAAAGCACAGGTGAAAATATTTTATTAAGTAGAATGTCCTGCAGAGGGCAGTAGAAGACCACTAATTGACTCACTTTCATTTGAAAGACTTTTTTATCCACCAGTAAAACAAAGCAGTTTCTCCATGTTCTTTCCATTAAGCATGCTTACACACACAGACACACACAAACACATCCACACACACATCCACACACACACACACACACACACACACACACACACACACACACACACAAAGATAAATATGTTTTCCATGTTTTTAGGATGTGATATTGTGAAAATATCTTTTAATGGTCTAACCATTTCACATATTTCTTTGTGATCTGTATTACCAGTCCGTAATAATAATAATAATAATAATATTTAATTGTCTATAGGCATTTCTTTATCTAATAATATAAAACTTCATAATAATCATAATAAAAAATTAAAAAATAAAATATATACAAATATCATAATAAAATAAAAAACATCATAATAAAAAAGATTGCTTTTTAAAGCATTTGTTTGTTTCCCAATACTGACAGCGAATAAAAAGATCATGTGTAATCCTGCTGCTCCCTCCAGTGGACAACAGTGGTGTGTTTCTAGTGGTGCAACAGTTGAAGTGATTGATTGAATTAATGAATGAATGAATGGGAATTTGGTTTATCTTTTACTTTTATTAAAAGAATTTGGAATTTGGTTTCACTTTTATCTCCGGAACCAAAAGGCGAAAAATTCTGAAACTCAGAGCATAGATAGTGCTTGAGGAGTCTTGTTGAATGAGACCATCGCGGTGTTTTGGGGCGATTGGGACCGGGAGTTCTGATCGTTCAAAGGCATATATTTCAGGGCTTTTATCTCTGGAAGGCCCGAGGCCCGCGACGATACGTTTCGATCAAGAGAGGTCCTTACCATCAAAATTTGAGCGTGCAGCGTCTTTCCGTTTTCGAGTTATGAGTGAATTTGTACTGGGGGGGCGTGGCCTAAATGGCGGCCTCCGTTTTTACTTTCGTTTCAGGATTCCATTCCTTAATTTGACAGAATTGTCAATAGTAATACTTCAATAGATGAGTTTTGACAAAATGTGATTGTAAATGTTAAAATAATGATTTTATAAAGTCTAAATATAAATTATATAACAATATTAGGGAGTAGTATGATGAAATGACAGCAGGGGGCAGTACAATACCACTTATTGACTTAATATGCCATGTTATATCATTTTTACCTTTTTAACTGTTATAGAGGCAAATTTTGTCCGATCTGTCTGAAATTTTTCATGCTTCTTAAGAGCAGAACTTCTTAAGTTCTGACTTGTTTTTATTAAAGAGATATAGGCTTTCGGGGACACTTGGTAAAGGCCACATTTTGAAGTGAACCTATTATAGCTAACCAAATGAAGTAGTTCAACTTTTTCTGACAATTATTGATCTAGTGAGTACAGAGAATTGTATTGCACTAGTTTTGAACATTATGATATGAAAATTATATGATCAGAGATTTACAGACCATTTTACAGATCAGACCATTTACAGCCAATACAGGCAGTTTACCATAGGAAACATATGGTTTTAAAGCCTTTTAACTGTTATAGCGCCACATTTGGTCCGATCTCCAAAAAATTTTGCATGCTTGTTAATGATGATATGTCACATATGCTCACCAATTTTTGTGAAGTTCTGAGTTTTCATTTAGGATTTATAGGCTTTTGAGTGTATTTTGCAACGCCCATTTTATAAATGACCCTATTACAGCCACTCAAATGCAAAAGTTCAACTTTTTTTTGATAATTATTGATCTAGAGAGTCCAGAGAATTGTCCTAGACTGGTCTGGTTCAGATCGGGCGAAAAACCTAGGACTAGTTCGCAAAAGTAGGTTTTTAACATGTTTGCGAATATTTAATGAACGGTTTGATTGACAGCAATGGTTATTGAGGCAAAGTTGTTCAGCATGAGCAGATCTATCAAATGATATGCATTTTGTGACAATAAGTGTAACACCATGTGATTACAGAGCCATAAAACTCGTTAGCGCCAACTAGTGGCCGATTTCTTTCAAAATTTTTACAGACCTCTAGGGCCATGAGTCGAACATGCCCATCGAGTTTCGTTCCGATCGGCCTCCGTTAACCTTGTCTAATAGGTGCTCGACTTCATTGGCCAATGGCGGCCATGTTTTTTGAGATACGTCAATGTCCTCATAGACATACATGGCACCTTGGACCAAGACACTGCATACCAATTTTCAAGTCAATCAGACTAACGGTCAGGTGGTTATAGCCCTTTTCATGTTTTTTTCATGTTATAGCGCCACCTAGTGTTCAATCGTCGCTATTTTGTTACTGTGACCCCAGATTGAAATCCTACATATGTGTACCCAGTTTGGTGAAGCTATCTCATTTACTTTTTGAGTTATAGCCATTTTAGTAAAATAGGCTCCTCCCACAACGTTCATTTTGAGCCCCCTAGCGACTTTGAATCGAAATATCGACGTTATTTCGATAATTATTGATCTTCAGACTCCAGAGAACATTTCTGCACTGGTTTGGTTCCGATCGGACGAAAAACCACGGACTAGTTCGCAAAAGTAGATTTTTGACAAAATTCAAAATGGCGGAAAATCTATCATGACGGAAATGAAATCGGAGATATACGTTTTGTTCGTCAGGCGTCCAGCTTTCCAATGATATAAGACACTTGAGTCTACGACATACGGTCTAGGAGTTATGAGCTGTTTCGCGCTTTTGGTTGCTATAGCGCCACCTATAGGCCAATCGGGGTCATACTCTCTGAACCTTTCCTCGATTTTTGTACTACCATCTGACAAAGTTTCAAGTCTCCAGCACTTACGGTTTGGGCTGCACGATGCGTTTTAGCGGAGAAGAATAATAATAATAATAATAATATTAAAGCTGCAAGCAGCGTTTATCGGGGTTCAAGCAATTAAGGCCTTTAAGGCCTTTAAGCATAAAAGCATCAAAAGTTATTAAGATTTATTTAGCAAGCATGTAACTACTGACATAATAGATGAAAAAGACCATTTACCATAGGAAATATATGGTTTTAAAGCTTTTAACAGTTATAGCGCCACCTTTGGTCCGATCTCCATAAAATTTGGCATGCTTGTTAATGATGTTATTTCACATATGTTCACCAATTTTTGTGAAGTTCTGAGTTTTTATTTATGATTTATAGGCTTTTTTATTTATTTTGCCCCGCCCATTTTATAAATGACCCTATTACAGCCATCCAAATGCAAAAGTTCAACTTTTTTTGATAATTATTGATCTAGAGAGTCCAGAGAATTGTCCTAGACTGGTTTGGTTCCGATCGGGCGAAAAACCAGGGACTAGTTCGCAAAAGTAGGTTTTTAACATATTCATGAATATTTAATTAACTGTTTGATTGACAGAAATGGTTCTTGAGGCAAAGTTGTTCAGCATGAGCAGATATATCAAATGATATGCTTTTTGTGACGATAAGTGTAACACCACGTGATTACAGAGCCAAAAAACTCGTTAGCGCCAACTAGTGGCCGATTTCTTTCAAAATTCTTACAGACCTCTAGGGCCATGAGTCGAACATGCCCATCGAGTTTCGTTCCGATCGGCCTCCGTTAACCTTGTCTAATAGGTGCTCAACTTCATTGGCCAATGGCGGCCATGTTTTTTGAGATACGCCAATGTCCTCATAGACATACATGGCACCTTGGACCAAGACACTGCATACCAATTTTCAAGTCAATCGGACTAATGGTCAGGTGGTTATAGCCCTTTTCATGTTTTTTTCATGTTATAGCGCCACCTAGTGTTCAATCGTCGCGATTTTTTTACTGTGACCCCAGAATGAACCCATACACATGTGTACCGAGTTTGGTGAAGCTATCTTATTTACTTTTTAAGTTATAGCCATTTTAGTAAAATAGGCTCCTCCCACAACGATTATTTTGCGCCCCCTAGCGTCCATGAATCGAAATTTCAACATTTTTTCGATAATTATTGATCTTCAGACTCCAGAGAACATTTCTGCACTGGTTTGGCTCCGATCGGGCAAAAAACCAGGGACTAGTTCGCAAAAGTAGATTTTCGACAAAATTCAAAATGGCGGAAAATCTATCATGACGGAAATGAAATCGGAGATATACGTTTTGTTCGTCAGGCGTCCAGCTTTCCAATGATATAAGACACTTGAGTCTGCGACATACGGTCTAGGAGTTATGAGCAGTTTCGCGCTTTTGGTTGCTATAGCGCCACCTATGGGCCAATCGGGGTCATAATCTCTGAACCTCTCCTCGATTTTTGTACTACCATCTGGCAAAGTTTCAATGCTCTAGCCCTTACGGTTTGGGCTGCACGATGCGTTTTACGGCAGAATAATAATAATAATAATAATTAAAGCTGCAAGCAGCATTTATCGGGGTTCAAGCAGTTAAGGCCTTTAAGGCATTTAAGCACAAAAGCATCAAAAGTTATTAAGATTTATTTAGCAAGCATGTAACCACTGACATAATAGATGGAAAAGACCATTTACAGCCAATACAGGCAATTTGCCATGGGATATATATGGTTTTAAAGCTTTTTAACAGTTATAGCGCCACCTATGCTCCGATCTCCATAGAATTGTTTACTGTGACCTCAAATTGAACCCATACACATGTGTACTGAGTTTGGTGAAGATATCTCATTTACTTCTTGAGTTATAGCCATTTGAGTAAAATAGGCTCCTCCCACAACGATTTGCCACATTCTAGAATTATTTAATATGATTCTAGCATGATTTACTATCATATACCATGTTCCAGAATGATTTATTAGGATTCTAGCATGATTTACCTTGATACACCTCATTTCAGTATTATTTACTATGATTTACAATGTTTCTAGCATGATTAACCACATTACTAGCAAATATGTGAAGTGTCAGTGCAAATGAGGTGATGAACACTGACAAAATATTATTGTGTTATAATAGTTAGTTATATACGTGATTTTTAGTGTGTGCCCAAGTATGAATGCAAAAGCACATGTAAAATATTTCATTATTAAGTAGACTGGCCAGCAGAGGGCAGTAGAAGACCACTTATTGGCTCACTTTCACTTTAAACCAGTTTTCTGCACTAAAGCAAACCAGTTTTTCCATGTTAACTCAATGCATGCTTACACACACACACACACACACACACACACACACACACACACACACACACACACACACACACACACACACACACACACACACACACACACACACACACACACACACACACACACACACACACACACCATCATTTATCATGATTTACCATGGCTGATACCAATACCAATATGAGAAAATGACTATTTTAAACAGCAGGGGGCAGTAAAATACCACTTATTGGCTTAACATGCCATTAATTCATATCATTTTCACCTTTTTAACTGTTATAGAGGCAAATTTTGTCCGATCTGTCTGAAAATTTTCATGCTTGTTCAGGGTGATATTTCACACGTTCTGACTTGTTTTTAAGAAGGTCTGAGCATTGATTAAAGAGATATAGGCTTTCGGGGACACTTGGTAAAGGCCAGATTTTGAAGTGAACCTATTATAGCTATCCAAATGAAGTAGTTCAACTTTTTCTGACAATTATTGATCTAGTGAGTCCAGAGAATTGTATTGCACTAGTTTTGAACATTATGATATGAAAATTATATGATCAGAGATGGAAAAGACCATTTACAGCCAATACAGGCAGTTTACCATAGGAAATATATGATTTTAAAGCTTTTTAACAGTTATAGCGCCACCTATCGTCCGATCTCCATAGAATTTTTCATGCTTGTTAATGATGTTATGTCACATATGCTGACCAATTTTTGTGAAGTTCTGAGTTTTTATTTAGGATTTATAGGCTTTTTAATGTATTTTGACACGCCCATTTTATAAATTACCCTATTACAGCCATCCAAATGCAAAAGTTCAACTTTTTTTTGATAATTATTGATCTAGACAGTCCAGAGAATTGTCCTAGACTGGTCTGGTTCCGATCGGGCAAAAAACCTAGGACTAGTTCGCAAAAGTAGGTTTTTAACATATTAATGAATAATTAATGAACAGTTTGATTGACAGCAATGGTTCTTGAGGCAAAGTTGTTCAGGATGAGGAGATCTATCAAATGATATGCATATTGTGTGGATATTTGTAACACCACGTGATTACAGAGCCGTAAAACTCGTTAGCGCCAACTAGTGGCCGATTTCTTTCAAAATTCTTACAGACCTTTAGGGCCATGAGCCGAACATGCCCATTGAGTTTCGTTCCGATCGGCCTCCGTTAACCTTGTCTAATAGGTGCTCAAACTTCGTTGGCCAATGGCGGCCATGTTTTTTGAGATACGCCAATGTCCTCATAGACATACATGGCACCTTGGACCAAGACACTGCATACCAATTTTCAAGTCAATCGGACTAACGGTCAGGTGGTTATAGCCTGTTTTATGTTTTTTTTCATTTTATAGCGCCACCATGAGGCCAATCGTCGCGATTTTTTTACTGTGACCCCAGAGTAAGCTCATACACATGTGTACCAAGTTTGGTGAAGATACCTCATTTACATCGGGAGTTATAGCCATTTTAGTAAAATAGGCCCCTCCCACAACGTACGTTTTGGCGCCCCTTAGCGACCGTGAATCGAAATTTCCACTTTTTTTCGATAATTATTGATATTCAGTCTCCAGAGAACATTTCTGCACTGGTTTGGTTCCAATCGGGCAAAAAACCAGGGACTAGTTCGCAAAAGTAGATTTTTGACAAAATTCAAAATGGCGGAAAATCTATCATGGCGGAAATGAAATCGGAGATATACGTTTTGTTCGTCAGGCGTCCAGCTTTCCAATGATATAAGACACTTGAGTCTACGACATACGGTCTAGGAGTTATGAGCAGTTTCGCGCTTTTGGTTGTTATAGCGCCACCTATGGGCCAATCGGGGTCATAATCTCTGAACCTTTCCTCGATTTTTGTACTACCATCTGTCAAAGTTTCAAAGTTCCAGCTCTTACGGTTTGGGCTGCACGATGCGTTTTACGGCGGAATAATAATAATAATAATAATAAAGCTGCAAGCAGCATTTATCGGGGTTCAAGCATTTAAGGCCTTTAGGCACATAAGCATTTAAGACATTAAGATTTATTTAGAAAGCTTTTAACCACTGAAATAATAGATGGAAAAGTCCATTTACAGCCAATACAGGCAATTTACCATAGGAAATATGTGTTTTTTAAAGCTTTTTAACAGTTATAGCACCATCTATAGTCCGATCTCCATGAAATTTTGCATGCTTGTTAATGATGTTATGGCACATAAGCTCACCAATTTTCGTGAAGTTCTGAGTTTTTGTTTAGGATTTATAGGCTTTTGAGTGCATTTTGCCACGCCCATTTTCTTTATGACCCAATATACCCATGCGAAAAATGCAAAAGTTCAACTTTTTTTTGATAATTATTGATCTTGAGAGTCCATAGAATTGTCCTAGACTCGTTTGGTTCTGATCGGGCGAAAAACCTAGGACTAGTTCGCAAAAGTAGGTTTTTAACATAATTACGAATATTTAATGAACGGTTTGATTGACAGCAATGGTTCTTGAGGCAAAGTTGTTCAACAAGAGGAGATCTATCAAATGGTATGCATTTTGTGACAATAAGTGTAACACCACGTGATTACAGAGCCATAAAACTCGTTAGCGCCAACTAGTGGCCGATTTCTTTTAAAATTCTTACAGACCTCTAGGGCCATGAGTCGAACATGCCCACCGAGTTTCGTTCCGATAGGCCTCCGTTAACCTTGTCTAATAGGTGCTCAAACTTCATTGGCCGATGGCGGCCATGTTTTTTGAGATACACCAATGTCCTCATAGACATACATGGCACCTTGGACCAAGACACTGCATACCAATTTTCAAGTCAATCGGACTAACGGTCAGGTGGTTATAGCCTGTTTTATGTTTTTTTCATGTTATAGCGCCACCATGTGACCAATCGCCGCGATTTTTTTACCGTGACCTCATATTGACGTCTTACACATGTGTACCAGGTTTGGTTAAAATACCTCTTTTACTTCTGGAGTTATAGCCATTTTAGTAAAATAGGCTCCTCCCACAACGTTAATTTTGCACCCCCTAGCGACCCTGAATCGAAATTTCAACTTTTTTTTGATAATTATTGATATTCAGACTCCAGAGAACAATTCTGCACTGGTTTGGTTCCGATCGGGCAAAAAACCAGGGACTAGTTCGCAAAAGTAGATTTTCGACAAAATTCAAAATGGCGGAAAATCTATCATGGCGGAAATAAAATCGGAGATATACGTTTTGTTCGTCAGGCGTCCAGCTTTCCAATGATATAAGACACTTGAGTCTATGACTTACGGTCTAGGAGTTATGAGCAGTTTCGCGCTTTTGGTTGCTATAGCGCCACCTATGGGCCAATCGGGGTCATAATTTGATAACCTCTCCTCGATTTTTGTACTACCATATGGCAAAGTTTCAAAGCTCTAGCCCTTACGGTTTGGGCTGCACGATGCGTTTTACGGCAGAATAATAATAATAATAATAATAATAAAAATCAGCACAATTACAATAGGGTTTCAGCACTTCGTGCTTGAACCCCTAATAATAATAAAAATCAGCACAATTACAATAGGGTTTCAGCACTTCGTGCTTGAACCCCTAATAATAATAATAATAATAATAATAAAAATCAGTACAATTACAATAGGGTTTCAGCACTTCGTGCTTGAACCCCTAATAATAAAAATCAGTACAATTACAATAGGGTTTCAGCACTTCGTGCTTGAACCCCTAATAATAAAAATCAGCACAATTACAATAGGGTTTCAGCACTTCGTGCTTGAACCCCTAATTAAAGCTGCAAGCAGCATTTATCGGGGTTCAAGCAATTAAGGCCTTTAAGGCCTTTAAGCATAAAAGCATCAAAAGTTATTAAGATTTATTTAGCAAGCATGTAACTACTGACATAATAGATGAAAAAGACCATTTACCGAAGGAAATATATGGTTTTAAAGCTTTTTAACAGTTATAGCACCACCTTTGGTCCGATCTCCATAAAATTTGGCATGCTTGTTAATGATGTTATTTCACATATGTTCACCAATTTTTGTGAAGTTCTGAGTTTTTATTTATGATTTATAGGCTTTTTTATTTATTTTGCCCCGCACATTTTATAAATGACCCTATTACAGCCATCCAAATGCAAAAGTTCAACTTTTTTTTGATAATTATTGATCTAGAGAGTCCAGCGAATTGTCCTAGACTGGTCTGGTTCCGATCGGGCAAAAAACCAGGGACTAGTTCGCAAAAGTAGGTTTTGAACATATTCATGAATATTTAATGAACTGTTTGATTGACAGCAATGGTTCTAGAGGCAAAGTTGTTCAGCATGAGCAGATCATCAAATGATATGCATTTTGTGATAATATGTGTAACACCACGTGATTACAGAGCCATAAAACTCGTTAGCGCCAACTAGTGGCCGATTTCTTTTAAAATTCTTACAGACCTCCAGGGCCATGAGTCGAACATGCCCATCGAGTTTCGTTCCGATCAGCCTCCGTTAACCTTGTCTAATAGGTGCTCAACTTCATTGGCCAATGGCGGCCATGTTTTTTGAGATACGCCAATGTCCTCATAGACATACATGGCACCTTGGACCAAGACACTGCATACCAATTTTCAAGTCAATCGGACTAACGGCCAGGTGGTTATAGCCCTTTTCATGTTTTTTTTCATATTATAGCGCCACCTAGTGTTCAATCGCTGCGATTGATTTTTTACTGTGACCCCAGACTGAACCCATACAAATGTGTACCGAGTTTGGTGAAGATATCTTATTTACTTTTTAAGTTATAGCCATTTTAGTAAAATAGGCTCCTCCCACAACGTTTATTTTGCGTCCCCTAGCGACCAGGAATCGAAATTTCAACTTTTTTTCGATGATTATTTATCTTCAGACTCCAGAGAACATTTCTGCACTGGTTTGGTTCCGATCGGACAAAAAACCACGGAATAGTTTGCAAAAGTAGATTTTCGACAAAATTCAAAATGGCGGAAAATCTATCATGACGGAAATGAAATCGGAGATATAAGTTTTGTTCGTCAGGCTTCCAGCTTTCCAATGATATAAGACACTTGAGTCTACGACATACGGTCTAGGAGTTATTAGCAGTTTCGCTCTTTTGGTTGTTATAGCGCCACCTATGGGCCAATCGAGGTCATAATTTGATAACCTCTCCTCGATTTTTGTACTACCATCTGGCAAAGTTTCAAAGCTCTAGCCCTTACGGTTTGGGCTGCACAATGCGTTTTACGGCGGAATAATAATAATAATAAATATAGCTGCAAGCAGCAATTACCGGGGCCAAGCACAATCAGATGACAAGACATGCCAACATGTCTGAAAGTGTCAGACCAACTGCAACAATGAGCAATTAAAGACATTAAAGAGGATTTTAGGCAAAATGCCTTTAAAATCATAGAAACAATAATTAAAAATATGATTTGATGGATTATCACTTTCGACCAATAGGTGGCGCAGTTAAAAAACTGATGTGATGTGGTCAGAGTGAAGTGACAATGACACATACAAAGTTTGGTGTCAATATGTCAAGGCATTGCAAAGATAAAGCCTGAATAGTGCTTTTAGCATCATGCCTCAACTTTGCTGCTGCGCTATACGAAAACGGTTTCGTCTATCGTCACGAAATCCATAACTTTTAGTCAGCACGGTCTGGAGATGATACGATTCCATTTTGGTGAAAATCGGACAAACGGTCTAGGAGGAGTTCGAAAAAGTAGGTTTTTACTGAAAATCAAGATGGCGGACAGGAAGTTCGGCCAAAAAAGGAAAACTTGGTATCCATGTTCTCGGCTTGACCCAAGGAATCTATTGAGACCAGTGGCATTTCAATAGCCAGATTTATTCAAAAGTTATTAGCCTTTTTGGAAATTTTGTTGAACTTTTGACTACTAGG
This sequence comes from Scardinius erythrophthalmus, assembly GCF_964197995.2. Lineage (NCBI taxonomy): Eukaryota > Metazoa > Chordata > Actinopteri > Cypriniformes > Leuciscidae > Scardinius > Scardinius erythrophthalmus. Next base: position 134,779 of record NW_028296463.1, on the reverse strand, counting down.
TGGCGCTGTTTCGAAATATTTTGAGCACCTTCAGGGGATGGTGTTGATGGCACATTCTGAGTTTCGTAATATTACATCAATGCATTTGTTAAGTATAGCATTTTATTTTACAAAACTGTATTGAAGTCAATGGGAATTTCATGTTTTGTTCTATTATAGCGCCACCAAGAGGCTCAGTCCCAAAAAAAATTTTATGTGTCCTCAGAGTGAGCTCATACATATGTGTGTCAATTTTGGTGAAAATATCTCAATTCACTTCAGAGTTATAGACATTTATATGGAAAAACACGTAAAAAATGACTGACACATGACTTTGATTGAATTTTACTACCCCTTACTATCAATATTTTTGCATTTGGGCGTTTGCATATAGTTGCAACAAGCTATGATTCCAAACTTCTGATGGTGGTTTCGTCTCGATCGGACAAACAGTTTCAAAGATATTGCCTAATGTTTTTTAACCGCTAAATCACAACGCTAACAAACAGTAAGGCGAAACCTTTCATGTTTGGTATCGTTGGACTCGGCAACGATTCAGGAGTTGAATGAGATGAATTTCATGAAAATAATTCGACCACACCCAAAGTTATAAGCATTTGAAAAAAATAATTCACCACTAGGTGGCGCTGTTTCGAAACTTCTCAAACTCCTTCAGGACATCGTGCTGATGACCCATACCAAGTTTCGTAACAATTCGTTCATGCATTCTTAAAATACAGCATTTTAGCACAAAATTCAAAATGGCCGACAGTCAAAATGGCCGATATGGTCAAATTGGATATCAGTTGAATCGACATGTTGCCCTGAATCTAACGAGACCAATTTTATGATTTTTGGACAAACTGTTCAGAAGTTATAAGCAAAAATAGCCATTTTTCATATCTCCGGACCAGTAGGTGGTGCTGCGCCAAAACGCAGCAAGTTGCCTCAGGTCATGCATTTGAGTACATGTACCAAGTTTGGTCTGAATATGATAAACCGTTGCGGAGATACAGCCTTACGACTGTTTTTGCAGGCGCTACGTAAAATGTATTCGTGCGTTTATCGAAAACGGTTTGACGAATCCATTTGAATTCCATAACTTTTTGTCACCACTGCCTGAAGATGATCTGGTTCAATTTTCGTGCAAATCGTGCAAACCGTCTAGGACGAGTTCGAAAAAGTAGCTTTTTCGGAAAATTCAAAATGGCGGCCATATTGATATGACGGAAAATGACGTCATAGGATGTAATCGAATCGGAATGAGCTCAGGAAACAGAGGAAAAAATAATTTTGTTGATTGGCCTTACGGTTCAAAAGTTATTAGCAAAAGAAAAGTGAAAATTTGGACAGGTGGTGGCGCTAGAGGGAATGACTTAGAAACACCAAAATTGGCGTATTTAATGGTGGGACTGTCCTCTATCAGAATGTCAAACCAAAACAACTTTCCCGCAATCGGTTCTATGGGCTGCCATAGACTCCCAGTCGGAAAAATGAAGAATAATAATAAGAACGGGAACAGATACAATAGGTGCCTCCGCACCTTCGGTGCTTGGCCCCTAAATATAGCTGCAAGCAGCAATTACCGGGGCCAAGCAGAATAAGACGACAAGACATGCCAACATGTCTGAAAGTGTCAGACCAACTGCGGCAATGAGCAATTAAAGACATTAAAGAGGATTTTAGGCAAAATGCCTGAAAAATCATAGAAACAGTAAATAAAAATATGATTTAATGGATTATCACTTTTGACCAATAGGTGGCGCAGTTACAAAACTGATGTGATGTGGTCAGAGTGAAGTGACAATGACACATACAAAGTTTGGTGTCAATATGACAAGGCATTGCAGAGATAAAGCCTGAATAATGCTTTTAGCATCATGCCTCAACTTTGCTGCTGCGCTATACGAAAACGGTTTCGTCAATCGACACGAAATCCATAGCTTTTAGTCGGCACAGTCTGGAGATGATGTGATTCGATTTTGGTGAAAATCGGACAAACGGTGTGGGAGGAGTTCGAAAAAGTAGATTGTGAATGAAAATAGCATTTTATTTCACAAAACTGTATTGAAGTCAATGGGAATTTAATGTTTTGTTCTGTTATAGCGCCACCAAGAGGCTAAGTCCCACAATTTTTTTTACGTGTCCTCAGAGTGAGCCCATGCATATGTGTGTCAGTTTTGGTGAAAATATCTCAATTCACTTTAGAGTTATAGACATTTATATGAAAAAACACGTAAAAAATGACTGACACATGACTTTGTTTGAATTTTACTACCCCTAAACATCAATATTTTCACATTTGGGCATTGGCGTTCAGCTATCGACCTATGTTTCCAAACTTCTGACGGAGGTTTCGTCTCGATCGAACAATCGGTTTCGAAGATATAGCCAAATGTTTTTTAAGCGCTAAATCACAACGCTACACAAACCGTAAGGCGAAACCTAGCATGTTTGGTATCGTAGGACTCGGCAAGGTTTCAGGAGACTAATTAGACTAGTCTCGTGAAAATAAGTCGACCACACCCAAAGTTATAAGCGTTTGAAAAAAAAAAATCACCACTAGGTGGCGCTGTTTCGAAACTTCTCAGGCTCATTCAGGGCATTGTGCTGATGACCCATACCACGTTTCGTAACAATCCGTTCATGCGTTCATAAAATACAGAATTTTAGCACAAAATTCAAAATGGCCGACAGCCAAAATGACCGATATGGTAAAATTGGATATCAGTCAACTCGGCATGTTGCCCTGAATCTAACGAGACCAATTTTATGATTTTTGGACAAACTGTTCAGAAGTTATAAGCAAAAATAGCCATTTTTCATATCTCCGGACCAGTAGGTGGCGCTGCGCCGAAACACAGCATGTAGCCTCAGGTCATGCTTGTGAGTACAAGTACCAAGTTTGGTCTGAATACGATAAACCGTTGCGGAGATACGGCCTTACGACTGATTTTGCTAGCGCTATGTAAAATGTATTCGTGCGTTTATCGAAAACGGTTTGACGAATCAATTTGAATTCCATAACTTTTTGTCAGCACTACCTGAAGATGATCTGGTTCAATTTTCGTGCAAATCGGACAAACCGTCTAGGACGAGTTTGAAAAAGTAGCTTTTTTTGAACATTCAAGATGGCGGCCATATTTTTATGACGGAAAATGACGTCATAGGGTGCAATCGAATCGCCATGAGCTCAGGAATCAGAGGGAAAAAGAATTTTGTTGATTGGCCTTACGGTTCAAAAGTTATTAGCAAAGTAAAAGTGAAACTTTGGACAGGTGGTGGCGCTACAGGGAATGACTTAGAAACACCAAAATTGGTGTATTTAATGTTGGGACTGTCCTCTATCAGAATGTCAAACCAAAACAACTTTCCCGCAATCGGTTCTATGGGCTGCCATAGACTCCAAGAGCGGAAGAAGAAGAAGAATAAATATAGCTGCAAGCAGCCATTACCGGGGCCAAGCTGAATAAGACGACAAGACATGCCGACATGTCTGAAAGTGTCAGACCAACTGCAACAATGAGCAATTAAAGACATTTAAAGAGGATTTTAGGCAAAATGCCTGAAAAATCATAGAAACAATAAATAAAAATATGATTTGATGGATTATCACTTTCGACCAATAGGTGGCGCAGTTACAAAACTGATGTGATGTGGTCAGAGTGAAGTTACAATGACACATACAAAGTTTGGTGTCAATATGTCAAGGCATTGCAGAGATAAAGCCTTAATTAATGCTATTAGCATCATGCCTCAACTTTGCTGCTGCGCTATACGAAAACGGTTTCGTCTATCGACACGAAATCCATAACTTTTATTCGGCACGGTCTGGAGATGATACGATTCGATTTTGGTGAAAATCGGACAAACGGTCTAGGAGGAGTTCGAAAAAGTAGGTTTTGAATGAAAATCAAGATGGCGGACAAGAAGTTTGACCAAATAAGGAAAATTTGGTATCTATGTTCTCGGCTTGACCCAAGGAATCTATTAAGACCAGTGGCATTTACATAGGCCGATGTATTCAAAAGTTATTAGCAGTTTTGGAAATGTTGTTATAACTTTTGACCACTAGGTGGCGCTGTCTCTAAATATTTTGGGTACCTTCAGGGGATGGTGCTGATGGCACATTCTGAGTTTCGTAATATTACACCAATGCATTTGTTTAGTATAGCATTTTATTTCACAAAACTGCATTGAAGTCAATGGGAATTTCATGTTTTGTTCTATTATAGCGCCACCAAGAGGCTCAGTCCCACCATTTTTTTTATGTGTCCTCAGAGTGAGCCCATACATATATGTGTCGATTTTGGTGCAAAAATCTCAATTTGCTTCGGAGTTATAGACATTTATATGAAAAAACACGAAAAAAATGACTGACACATGACTTTGATTGGAAATTAGTACCCCTAAACATCAATATTTTCGCATTTGGGCATTGGCGTAAAGCTATCAACCTATGTTTTCAAACTTCTGACGGTGGTTTCGTCTCGATCGGACTAGCGGTTTCAAAGATATAGCCAAATGTTTTTTAAGCGCTAAATCACAACGCTACACAAACCGTAAGGCAAAACCTAGCATTTTTGGTATCGTAGGACTCGGCAATGATTCAGGAGTCTAAAAAGATGAGTTTCGTGAAAATAAGTCGACCGAACCCAAAGTTATAAGCATTTGAAAAAAAAAAATTCACCACTAGGTGGCGCTGTTTCGAAACTTCTCAGGCTCATTCAGGGCATTGTGCTGATGACCCATACCACGTTTCGTAACAATCCGTTCATGCGTTCATAAAATACAGAATTTTAGCACAAAATTCAAAATGGCCGACAGCCAAAATGACCGATATGGTCAAATTGGATATCAGTCGACTCGGCATGTTGCCCTGAATCTAACGAGACCAATTGTATGATTTTTGGACAAACTGTTCAGAAGTTATAAGCAAAAATAGCCATTTTTCATATCTCCGGACCAGTAGGTGGCGCTGCGCCGAAACACAGCATGTAGCCTCAGGTCATGCTTGTGAGTACAAGTACCAAGTTTGGTCTGAATACGATAAACCGTTGCGGAGATACGGCCTTACGACTGTTTTTGCTAGCGCTACGTAAAATGTATTTGTGCGTTTATTGAAAACGGTTTGACGAATCCATTTGAATTCCATAACTTTTTGTCAGCACTACCTGAAGATGATCTGGTTCAATTTTCGTGCAAATCGGACAAACCGTCTAGGACGAGTTCGAAAAAGTAGCTTTTTTTGAAAATTCAAGATGGCGGCCATATTTTTATGACGGCAAATGACGTCATAGGGTGCAATCGAATCGCCATGAGCTCAGGAATCAGTGGAAAAAAGAATTTCGCTGATTGGCCTTACGGTTCAAAAGTTATTAGCAAAATAAAAGTGAAACTTTGGACAGGTGGTGGCGCTAGAGGGAATGACTTAGAAACACCAAAATTGGTGTATTTAATGTTGAGACGGTCCTCTATCAGAATGTCAAACCAAAACAACTTTCCCGCAATCGGTTCTAGGGGCTGCCATAGACTCCCATGGCGGAAGAAGAAGAAGAAGAATAAATATAGCTGCAAGCAGCCATTACCGGGGCCAAGCACAATCAGATGACAAGACATGCCAACATTGCTGAAAGTGTCAGACCAACTTCGACAATGAGCAATTAAAGACATTTAAAAAGGATTATAGGCAAAATGCCTGAAAAATCAGAGAAACAGTAAATAAAAATATGATTTAATGGATTATCACTTTTGACCAATAGGTGGCGCAGTTACAAAACTGATGTGATGTGGTCAGAGTGAAGTGACAATGACACACAAAGTTTGGTGTCAATATGTCAAGGAATTGCAGAGATAAAGCCTGAATAGTGCTATTAGCATCATGCCTCAACTTTGCTGCTGCGCTATACGAAAACGGTTTTGTCAATCGACACGAAATCCATAACTTTTAGTCGGCACGGTCTGGAGATGATACGATTCGATTTTGGTGAAAATCGGACAAACGGTCTAGGAGGAGTTCGAAAAAGTAGGTTTTGAATGAAAATCAAGATGAGGGACAGGAAGTTAGGCCAAATAAGGTAAACTTGGTATCTATGTTCTCAGCTTGACCCAAGGAATCTACTAAGATGAGTTGCATTACAATAGGCCAATTTATTCAAAAGTTATTAGCAATTTTGGAAATTTTGTTATAACTTTTGACCACTAGGTGGCGCTGTTTCTAAATATGTTGGGTACCTTCAGGGGATGGTGCAGATGGCACATTCTGAGTTTTGTAATATTACACCAATGCATTTGTTTAGTATAGCATTTTATTTCACAAAACTGTATTGAAGTCAATGGGAATTTCATGTTTTGTTCTATTATAGCGCCACCAAGAGGCTCAGTCCAACCATTTTTTTTATGTGTCCTCAGAGTGAGCCCATACATATGTGTGTCGATTTTGGTGAAAATATCTCAATTATCTTCGGAGTTATAGACATTTATATGAAAAAACACGTAAAAAATGACTGACACATGACTTTAATTGGAATTTACTACCTCTAGACATCAATATTTTCGCATTTGGTCTTTGACGTTTAGTTAACAAGCTATGATGCCAAACTTATGACGGTGGTTTCGTCTCGATCGGACAAACGGTTTCGAAGATATCGCCTAATGTTTTTTAAGTGCTAAATCACAACGCTACACAAACCGTAAGGCGAAACCTAGCATGTTTGGTATCGTTGGACTCGGCAAGGATTCAGGAGTCTAAAGAGATGAGTCTCCTGAAAATATGTCAACCACACCCAAAGTTATAAGCATTAAAAAAAAAAATTCACCACTAGGTGGCGCTGTTTCGAAACTTCTCAGGCTCCTTCAGGGCATCGTGCTGATGACCCACACCAAGTTTCGTAACAATTCGTTAATGCGTTCATAAAATACAGCATTTTAGCACATAATTCAAAATGGCCGACAGTCAAAATAGCCGATATGGTAAAATTGGATATCAGTCGACTCGGCATGTCGCCCTGAATCTAACGAGACCAATTTTATGATTTTTGGACAAACTGTTCAGAAGTTATAAGCAAAAATAGCCATTTTTCATATCTACGGACCAGTAGGTGGCGCTGCGCCGAAACGCAGCATGTAGCCTCAGGTCATGCTTGTGAGTACATGTACCAAGTTTGGTCTGAATACGATAAACCGTTGCGGAGATACAGCCTTACGACTGTTTTTGCTAGCGCTACGTAAAATGTATTCATGCGTTTATCGAAAACGGTTTGACGAATCAATTTGAATTCCATAACTTTTGGTCAGCACTGCCTGAAGATGATCTGGTTCAATTTTCGTGCAAATCGGACAAACCGTCTAGGACGAGTTCGAAAAAGTAGGTTTATCGAAAAATTCAAAATGGCGGCCATATTTTTATGACGGAAAATGACGTCATAGGGTGCAATCGAATCGGCATGAGCTCAGGAATCAGAGGGAAAAAGAATTTTGTTGATTGGCCTTACGGTTCAAAAGTTATTAGCAAAATAAAAGTGAAATTTTGGACAGGTGGTGGCGCTAGAGGGAATGACTTAGAAACACAAAAATTGGTGTATTTAATGTTGGGACTGTCCTCTATCAGAATGTCAAACCAAAACAACTTTCCCGCAATCGGTTCTATGGGCTGCCATAGACTCCCATGGCGGAAGAAGAAGAAGAAGAAGAAGAAGAAGAAGAAGAAGAAGAACGGGAACAGATACAATAGGTGCCTCGCACCTTCGGTGCTTGGCCCCTAATAATAAGAACGGGAACAGATACAATAGGTGCCTCCGCACCTTCGGTGCTTGGCCCCTAATAAGAACGGGAACAGATACAATAGGTGCCTCCGCACCTTCGGTGCTTGGCCCCTAATAATAATTAAAGCTGCAAGCAGCATTTAGCGGGGTTCAAGCAGTTATGCATTTTGTTACGATAAGTGTAACACCACGTGATTACAGAGCCGTAAAACTCGTTAGCGCCAACTAGTGGCCGACTTCTTTCAAAACTCTTACAGACCTCTACGGCCATGAGTTGAACATGCCCATCGAGTTTTGTTCCGATCGGCCTCCATTAACCTTGTCTAATAGGTGCTCAAATTTCATTGGTCGATGGCGGCCATGTTTTTTTTAGATACATGAGATACGTTAATATCTAACGGTCAGGTAGTCATAGCCCTTTTCAAGTTTTTTTCATGTTATAGCGCCACCTAGTGTTCAATCATCGCGATGTCTTTACTGTGACCACAGACTGAACTCATACACATGTGTACCAAGTTTGGTGAAGATATCTCATTTACTTCTCGAGTTATAGCTATTTTAGTAAAATAGGCTCCTCCCACAACATGAATTTATCAACCTCTAGTGACCAGGAACCCAAATTTCAACTTTTTTTTGATAATTATTGATATTCAGACTCCAGGGAACATTTCTGTACTGGTTTGGTTACAATCGGACACAAATCCAGGGACTAGTTCGCAAAAGTAGGTTTTTAACATAATTGCGAATATTTAATGAACGGTTTGATTGACAGAAATGGTTCTTGAGGCAAAGTTGTTCAACATGAGCAGATCTATCAAATGATATGCATTTTATGACAATAAGTGTAACACCACGTGATTACAGAGCCATAAAACTCATTAGCGCCAACTAGTGGCCGATTTCTTTCAAAATTCTTACAGACCTCTAGGGCCATGAGTCGAATATGCCCATCGAGTTTCGTTCCGATTGGCCTCCGTTAACCTTGTCTAATAGGTGCTCAAACTTCATTGGCCGATGGCGGCCATGTTTTTCGAGATACACCAATGTCCTCATAGATATACATGGCACCTTGGACCAAGACACTGCATACCAATTTTCAAGTCAATCGGACTAACGGTCAGGTGGTTATAGCCTGTTTTATGTTTTTGTCATGTTATAGCGCCACCATGTGGCCAATCGCCGCGGTTTTTTTACTGTGACCTCAGATTGACCTCTTACACATGTGTACCGAGTTTGGTGAAGATACCTAATTTACTTCTGGAGTTATAACCATTTTAGTAAAATAGGCTCGGCCTCCTTCGAACGTTTTTGTGCCCCTTAGTGACCGTGAATCGAAATTTCAACTTTTTTTCGATAATTATTGATATTCAGACTCCAGAGAACATTTCTGCACTGGTTTGGTTCCGATCGGGCAAAAAACCTAGGACTAGTTCGCAAAAGTACGTTTGGCTTGAGCCAAGGATTCCAATGATATAAGACACTTGAGTCTGTGACAAAGGGTTGGTGAGATTTAAGCAAAAATATGCCATTTTTTTGTTTTTTTGCACTGTAGCGCCACCTATTGGCCAATCTGGCTCATATTTTGATAACCTCTCCTCGATTTTTGTACTACCATATGGCAAAGTTTCAAGTCTCTAGCACTTACGGTTTGGGCTGCACGATGCGTTTTACGGCAGAAGAAAAATAATAATAATTAAAGCTGCAAGCAGCATTTATCGGGGTTCAAGCAGTTAAGGCCTTTAAGGCCTTTAAGCACAAAAACATCAAAAGACATCAAGTTTTATTTAGCAAGCATGTAACCACTGACATCATAGATGGAAAATACCATGTTTTAGCATGATTTACCATGATTTACCATGATTTACCCTGTTCTAGCATAGTTGACCATGAATTTATCTTAGTTTACCTTGATTTACCATGTTCTAGCATGGTTTACCATGATATACCACATTGTAGCATGATTTACTATAGTTTATCATGATTTACCATGGTTTACCATGATTTACCATGGTTTACCATGATTTACCCTGTTCTAGCATAGTTTACCATGATTTACCATGGTTTACCATTATTTACCCTGTTCTAGCATGATTTACCATAATATACCACGTTCTAGAATGATTTATCAGGATTCTAGCATGATTTACCTTGATACACCACATTTTAGATTTATTTACTATGATTTACCATGCTTCTAGCGTGATTTACCATGATTTACAACACGTGAAGTGTCAGTGCAAATGAAGTGATAAACACTGACAAAATATGATTTTGTTATAATAGTTATTGTTATATAAGTGATTTTATAAGTGTCTAGAGTGACGCAAAATCACCTGTGAAAAGACTTCATTAATAAGTAGAATGGCCAGCAGAGGGCACTAGAAGACCACTTATTGGCTCAGTTTCACTTTAAATTTCATTATTTTCACCAGTTTTCTCCACTAAAGCTAAACACGGAATGGTTGCAGGAAGGCACGCGGAGACAAGGATGAATAGGAATTAAACTCAGGATATCGGAACAGGCAGCAACACACTCTAATTACAGCATAGAACTGACAAAGAACAAGGCAACACTCAGGGCTTAAATACATGGGAGAACTGATCAGGGAAACAAGACACAGCTGACAAGACTAACGAGGAAACAGGTGTGACAGATGCACTAAATGACAGTTACCGTGGAAACCAAGGAGTGGCGGGAAAACAGAACAAAGGAAGACATGTGATCAGAGACAACAATACTCAGACAGAACACAACTGTGACAAAAGCAAACCAGTTTTACCATTTTAACTTAATGCATGCTTACACACACACACACACACACACACACACACAAAGACAAATGTTGTTGTTGTTGTTTTTTCAATGCTATTGGGATATGTCATTATGAAAATATATTTGAATGGTCAATTAACATTTCACAAAGTCTTTGTAAGCTATTAATCAGATGATTCATAATTTATTCAGAAACCTAAGACTACACACACATTATGTTGTAGATACAAACATTTGAACTATATGATGTGATCAAACTGTCAGTACTAATACTTTAACAGATAGATTTTGACTAAATGTAATTGTAAATGTTAAAATAGGGATTTTATAAAGTCTAAATATAAATTATAGAACAATATGACAAAATTCCTATTTTAAACAGCAGGGGGCATTAAAATACCACTTATTGGCTTAACATGCCATTATATTCATATCATTTTCACCTTTTTAACTGTTATAGAGGCAAATTTTGTCCGATCTGTCTGAAAATTTTCATGCATGTTCAGAGTGATATTTCACATGTTCTGACTTGTTTTTAAGAAGGTCTGAGTCATTCATTAAAGAGATATAGGCTTTCGGGGACACTTGGTAAAGGCTACATTTTGAAGTGAACCTATTATAGCTATCCAAATGAAGTAGTTCAACTTTTTCTGACAATTATTGATCTAGTGAGTCCAGAGAATTGTATTGCACTAGTTTTGAACATTATGATATGAAAATTATATGATCAGAGTTGGAAAAGACCATTTACAGCCAATACAGGCAGTTTACCATAGGAAATATATGGTTTTAAAGCTTTTTAACAGTTATAGCGCCACCTATCGTCCGATCTCCATAAAATTTTGCATGCTTGTTAATGATGTTATGTCACATATGCTGACCAATTTTTGTGAAGTTCTGCATTTTCATTTATGATTTATAGGCTTTTGACTGTATTTTGCCACGCCCATTTTATAAATGACCCTATTACAGCCATCCAAATGCAAAAGTTCAACTTTTTTTTGATAATTATTGATCTAGAGAGTCCAGAGAATTGTCCTAGACTGGTCTGGTTCCGATCGGGCGAAAAACCTTGGACTAGTTCGCAAAAGTAGGTTTTAGACATATTCGCAAATAATTAATGAACGGTTTGATTGACAGCAATGGTTCTTGAGGCAAAGTTGTTCAGCATAAGCAGATCTATCAAATGATATGCATATTGTGTGGATGAGTGTAACACCACGTGATTACAGAGCCATTAAACTCGTTAGCGCCAACTAGTGGCCGATTTCTTTCAAAATTCTTACAGACCTCTAGGGCCATGAGTCGAACATGCCCATCGAGTTTCGTTCCGATCGGCCTCCGTTAACCTTGTCTAATAGGTGCTCAACTTCATTGGCCAATGGCGGCCATGTTTTTTGAGATACGCCAATGTCCTCATAGACATACATGGCACCTTGGACCAAGACACTGCATACCAATTTTCAAGTCAATCGGACAAACAGTCAGGTGGTTATAGCCTGTTTTATGTTTTTTTTCATGTTATAGCGCCACCTAGTGTTCAATCGTCGCCATTTTTTTACTGTGACCCCAGACTGAACCCATACATATGTGTACCGAGTTTGGTGAAGCTATCTTATTTACTTTTTAAGTTATAGCCATTTTAGTAAAATAGGCTCCTCCCACGACGATTATTTTGCGCCCCCTAGCGACCAGGAATCGAAATTTCAACTTTTTTTCGATAATTATTGATCTTCAGACTCCAGAGAACATTTCTGCACTGGT